>NW_028270170.1:49180036-49480036 GCF_037043375.1 Chiloscyllium plagiosum | reverse complement strand
GTCCTCAGCAGAGTGGGAAGGGGAGTTATAGAACATAGAAGAATACAGCGCAGTACAGGCCCTTTGGCCCTCGATGTTGCGCCGATCCAAGCCCACCTAACCTATACTAACCCACTATCCTCCATATACCTATCCAATGCCCGCTTAAATGCCCATAAAGAGGGAGAGTCCACCACTGCTGCTGGCAGGGCATTCCATGAACTTACGACTCGCTGAGTGAAGAACCTATCCCTAACTTCAGTCCTATATCTACCCCCCCTTAATTTAAAGCTATGCCCCCTTGTAATACCCGACTCCATACGCGGGAAAAAGTTCACACTGTCAACCCTATCTAACCCCCTAATCATCTTGTACACCTCAATCAAGTCACCCCTAAACCTTCTTTTCTCTAATGAAAACAGCCCCAAGTGTCTCAGTCTATCCTCATACGATCTTCCTTCCATACCAGGCAACATCCTGGTAAGGAGTCTGTTAAATATAAAGCAGAGAGTGTTCAGCAGGAGAAGATAAAAGGTAGGGAGGAGGGACTTGGAGGAGGGGAGTTGGAAATGTGATAGGTGGAAAGAGGTCAAGGTGAGGGTGATAGGTCGGAGTTTAAATATAAAGCAGAGAGTGTTCAGCAGGAGAAGATAAAAGGTAGGGAGGAGGGACTTGGAGGAGGGGAGTTGGAAATGTGATAGGTGGAAAAGAAGGGCCTGTGCCCGAAACGTCGAATCTCCTGTTCCCTGGATGCTGCCTGACCTGCTGTGCTGTTCCAGCAATAAAGTTTCAACCAACATCCTGGTAAACCTCCTCTGCACCCGTTCCAGTGCCTCCACATCCTTCCTATAGTATGGCGACCAAAACTGCACACACTATTCCAGATGCGGCCGCACCAGAGTTTTATACAACTGCATCATGACCTCAGGACTCCGGAACTCAATTCCTCTACCAATAAAAGCCAGTACGCCATATGCCTTCCTCACCGCACTATTTACCTGGGTGGCAACTTTCAGAGATCTGTGTACATGGACACCAAGATCCCTCTGCTCATCCACACTACCAAGTATCCGACCATTAGCCCAGTACCCCATCTTTTTGTTATTCTTCCCAAAGTGAATCACCTCACATTTAGCTACATTGAATTCCATTTGCCACCTTTCTGCCCAGCTCTGCAGCTTCTCTATATCCTGCTGTAACCTGCCACATCCTTCCTCACTGTCAACAACTCCTCCGACTTTCGTATCATCCGCAAACTTGCTCACCCAACCTTCTAACCCCTCTTCCAGGTCATTTATAAAAATGACAAACAGCAATGGTCCCAAAACAGATCCTTGTGGAACACCGCTAGTGACGGCACTCCATGAAGAAACTTTGCCATCAACTACTACCCTCTGTCTTCTTCCATCCAGCCAATTCCTAATCCAAACCTCCAACTCACCCTCAATGCCATATCTCCGTATTTTCTGCAGTAGCCTACCATGGGGAACCTTATCAAACGCCTTACTAAAATCCATATATACCACATCTACCGCTTTCCCCTCATCAACCTCCTTCGTCACCTTTTCAAAGAATTCAATAAGGTTTGTGAGGCATGACCTGCCCTTCACAAAACCATGCTGACTATCCTTGATCACATTATTCCTATCCAGATGTGCATAAATCCTATCCCTTACAATTCTCTCTAAGACTTTGCCCACAACAGAAGTGAGACTCACCGGCCTATAGTTACTAGGGTTATCCCTACTCCCCTTTTTGAACAAGGGAACCACATTTGCTATCCTCCAGTCTTCTGGCACTACTCCTGTAGACAAAGAGGACATAAAAATCAAGGCCAATGGCTCTGCAATCTCCTCCCTTGCTTCCCAGAGAATCCTAGGATAAATGCCATCAGGCCCAGGGGACTTATCTATTTTCACCTTTTCCAGGATTTCCAACACCTCTTCTCTACATACCTCAAAGCCATCCATTCTACTTATTTGTGACTCAGTATTCACATCGACGACAATGCCCTGTTCCTGAGTAAATACTGAAGAAAAGTATTCATTCAGTGTCTCCCCAATCTCTTCCGCCTCCACACACAACTTCCCACTACTATCCTTGACTGGACCTATTCCTACCCTAGTCATTCTTTTATTCCTAACATACCTATAGAAAGCCTTAGGGTTTTCCCTAATCCTACCGACTAAGGACCTTTCATGTCCCCTCCTTGCTGCTCTTAGCTCTCTCTTCAGGTCCTTCCTGGCTACCCTATAACTCTCAATCGCCCCAATTGAACCTTCACGTCTCATCTTGAGATAGGCCGCCCTCTTCCATTTTACAAGGGATTCCAATTCCTTATTAAACCACGGCTCCCTCGCACGACCCTTTCCTCCCTGCCTGACAGGTACATAATTATCAAGGACACTCAATAGTTGCTCCTTGAACAAGCTCCACATATCATTTACACCCTTGCCTTGGAGTCTACTTTTCCAAGCCACACATCCTAAGTCATGCCTCACCGCATCATAATTTCCCTGACCCCAGCTATAACTCTTGCCTTGTAGTACACACTTATCCCTCTCCATCACGAGAGTAAAAATCACCAAATTATGGTCACTATCCCCAAAGTGCTCACCTACCTCTAATTCTAACACCTGGCCTGGTTCGTTACCCAGAACCAAATCCAGTATGGCCTCACCTCTTGTTGGCCTGTCTACATATTGTGTCAGGAAACTCTCCTGCACACATTGAACAAACACTGACCCATCTAACGAACTTGAGCTATAGCTTTCCCAATCAATATCAGGAAAGTTAAAGTCCCCCATAACCACCACCCTATTACTGTCACTCATCTCCTGAATCATCTTCCCTATCCTTTCTTCTACGTTTCTAGGACTATTGGGAGGCCTGTAAAAGACTCCTAACAGGGTGACCTCACCTTTCCTATTCCGAACCTCAGCCCAAACTACCTCAGATGGCAAGTCCTCATCCATCGTCCTTTCCACCACTGTAATACTATCTTTGACAAGCAATGCCACACCTCCCCCTCTTTTACCCCCACTTCTGACCCTACTAAAACATTTAAATCCTGGAACCTGCAACAGCCAATCCTGTCCCTGTTCTAGCCATGTCTCCGTAATAGCCACAACATCGAAGTCCCAGGTACCAACCCACGCTGCAAGTTCACCTACCTTATTTCGTATACTTCTTGCATTGAAGTATACACACTTCAAGCCACTTTCCTGTTTACAGACACCCTCCTTGGAAATTGATGCCATGTTCCTAACCTCCCTACACTCCAGGCCCTGCACCCTGAAGCTACAATCTGGGTTCCCATGCCCCTGCAGAGTTAGTTTAAACCCCCCCCAAGAGCACTAGCAAACCTCCCCCCAAGGATACTGGTGCCCCTCAGGTTCAGGTGTAGACCATCCTGTTTATAGAGGTCCCACCGTCCCCAGAAAGAACCCCAGTTATCCAAAAACCGGAATCCCTCCCTCCTGCACCATCCCTGTAGCCACGCATTTAAGTGTTCTCTTTCCCTATTCCTCGAATCTCTATCACGTGGCACGGGTAACAAACCAGAGACAACAACTCTGTTCGTTCTAACTCTGAGCTTCCAACCTAGCTCCCTGAAAGCCTGTCTAACATCCTCGGCACTCCTCCTACCTATGTCGTTGGTGCCAATATGGACCACGACTTCGGGCTGCTCCCCCTCCCCCTCCAGGACCCGGAAAACACGATCAGAGACATCACGTACCCTTGCACCTGGGAGGCAACATACCAAACGTGAGTCTCTCTCGTTCCCACAAAACCGCCTATCTGTGCCCCGAACTATCGAGTCCCCAATTACTACTGCTCTGCTCTTCTTCACCCTTCCCTTCTGAGTAACGGGGACAGGCTCCGTGCCAGAGACCTGAGCCCCGTTACTTACCCCTGGTAAGTCATCCCCCCCACAAGTATCCAAAACGGTATACTTGTTCTTGAGGGGAATGGCCGCAGGGGGTCCCTGCACTGGCTGCTTCCTCCCAGTCCCCCTCACTGTCACCCATCTATCTGCCATCTTTGGAGTTACTACTTCCCTATAACTCTGATCTATGACCCCCTCTGCCTCCCGAATGATCCTATGTTGAAATGTTGGGCCACAGGGCGGTGTGGTTGATTGGTGCGGGTGTCCCTGAGATGTTCCCTAAAGCGCTCTGCTAGGAGGCGGCCAGTCTCCCCAATGTAGAGGAGACCGCATCAGGAGCAACGGATATAATAAATGATATTGGTGGACGTGCAGGTAAAACTTTGATGGATGTGGAAGGCTCCTTTAGGGCCTTGGATGGAGGTGAGGGAGGAGGTGTGGGCACAGGTTTTGCAATTCCTGCGCTGGCAGGGGAAGGTGCCAGGAGGGGTAGGTGGATTATTGGAGGTGTAGACCTGACCAGGTAGTCATGGAGGGAACGGTCTTTGCGGAAAGGGATGGGGAGGGAAATATATCCCTGGGGGTGGGGTCCGTTTGGAGGTGGCAGAAATGTCGTTGGATGATTTGGTTTATGCGAAGGTTGGTAGGGTGGAAGGTGAGGACCAGGGGGGTTCTGTCCTTGTTACGGTTGAAGGGGTGGGGTTTGAGGGCGGAGGTGCGGGATGTGGATGAGGGCATCTTTAACCACGTGGGAAGGGAAATAACGGTCTCTAAAGAAGGAGGCCATGGGAGACAAGATATTTGGGGGAGGGAAACAAGGTGACTCGAGCAGTGAGGTAATATGGGCAGGGCTCAGAAATAGGGGCTATACTACAGGCCTCCCAACAGTGAATGTGAGATAGAGGTACAAATATGTACTGAGATCATGGACAGCAAATTAAGAATAGTAATTAAAAAAAAGCTAGAATCAACTCAAAGCTGGACATTAAGAATTTAACATGTACTTATCTCATGTATTAATGTATTAGAGAACTCACATATACATATATTCCCCAGGGTACAACCAATATCAATAATTGCACTGAGATCAGTCATTAATGCAAATTTACTGTCAGCACATGACACCAATAGAGGGTGGAGACAGTGAGGACTGCAGATGCTGGAGATCAGACTCGAGAGTGTGGTGCTGGAAAAGCACAGCAGGTCAGGCAGCATCCAAGGAGCAGGAGAATCCCAGGCGGTGGCTCTTTCCTGATGAAGGGCTTTTGCCTGAAATATCAATTCTGCTGCTCCTCAGATGCTGCCTGACCTGCTGTGCTTTTCCAGCACCACACTCTCAACACCAATAGAGGGTGATGGACTGGGAATTTTAGACTCGAAAAAAGTGTAGCATTTGCAGTCCTCACTTTCACCTGGGAACTTTGGAAGCCAGGACTCAGGAGAGGGAACGAGGCATCTGTAGGCCTGGGAGATCAAGAACATGGGAGACAGGATATTTGGGGGAGGGAAACAAGGTGACTTGAGCAGTGAGGTAATATAGGCAGAGCTCAGAATTAGGGGCTGTATTACAGGCCTCCCAACAGTGAATGTGAGATAGAGGTACAAATATGAACAGAGATCATGGAAAGATACAGGAGAAACAGAGTGGTGGTGATAGGAGATTTTAATTTTCCCAACATTGTCTGGGTTTCACTTAGTGTTAGAGGTCTGGAAGGAGCAGAATTTGTAAGGAGCATCCAGAAGGGTTTTACAGAGCAGTATGCAAATAGTCCAACTCGGGAAGGGGCCAGACTGGGGCTGGTGTTGGGGAATGAGCCCGACCAGGTGGTTGAAGTTTTAGCAGGGGATTACTTTGGGAATAGTGATCACAATTCCATATGCTTTAGGACATTCATGGACAAAGACGAGAGTGTCCTAAAGGAAGAGCTAAATTGGGGGAAGGCCAACTATACCAAAATTTGGCAGGAGCTGGCGAATGTAGATTGGGAGCAGCTTTTATTCATATATAAGGAGCAAGAGGGTAACTAGGGAAAAGGTTGGCCCACTCGAGGAAAGTTATGGGTGGAGTCAGAAAAAGTGGGTGAGATTCTTAATGAGTATGTTGCATCGGTATTCACCGAGGAGAGGGACATGATGGAAGTTGAGGTTAGGGATAGACTTTTAATTACTTTCGGTTAAATCGGCATACCGAGGGAGGAAGTGTTGGGCATTCTAAAAGGCATTAAGGTGGACAAGTCCCCAGGTCCGGATCGGATCTATCCCAGGTTACTGAGGAAAGCGAGAGAGGAAATAGCTGGCGCTTTAACTGATATCTTTGTAGCATCCTTGAACACAGGGGAGGTTCCAGAGGACTGGAGGATTGCTAATGTTGTCCCCTTGTTTAAGAAGTGTAGCAGGGATAATCCAGGTAATTGCAGACCTGTGAGCCTGATGTCAGTGGTAGGGAAGCTGCTGGAGGAGATACTGAGGGATAGGAGATATACCCATTGGGAAGAAAATGGGCTTATCAGTGATAGGCAGCATGGTTTTGTGCAGGGCGGGTCATGTCTTACAAACCTAATAGAACTCTTTGAAGAGAAGACAAAGTTGATTGATGATGGAGCGGCTGTAGATGTCATATACATGGATTTTAGTAAGGCGTTTGAGAAAGTTCCCCATGCTACGCTGATGAAGAAGGTGAAGTCTCCTGGGGTCCAGGGTATTCCAGTTAGATGGATAGGGAACTGGCTGGGGAACAGGAGACAGAGTAGTAGTGGAAGAGAGCTTCTCAAAATGGAGAGCTGTGACCAGTGATGTCCCACAGGGATCCGTGCTGGGACCACTGTTGTTTGTGATATACATAAATGATCTGGAGGAAGGTGTAGGTTGCCTCATTAGCAAGTTTGCAGATGACACTAAGATTAGTGGAGTAGCAGATAGTGAAGGGGACTGTCAGAGAATGCAGCAGAATATAGATAGACTGGAGAGTTTGGCAGAGGTATGGTGAATGGAATTCAATCCGGACAAACGTGAGGTGATGCATTTTGGAACATCCAATTTAAGAGCGAACTGTACAGTAACTGGAAAAGTCCTGGGAAAATTGATGTGCAGAGAGATCTGGAAAATTGATGTGCAGAGAGATCTGGAAAATTGATGTGCAGAGAGATCTGGAAAATTGATGTGCAGAGAGGTGCATTGGTCCCTGAAGGTGGCAATGTAGGCCAATAGAGTGGTCAAGAGGGCATACATCATGCTTTCCTTCATCAGACAGGGTACTGAGTACAAGAGTTGGCAGGTCATGTTACAGTTGTATAAGACTTTGGTTTGGCCACATTTGGAATACTGTGTAGAGTTCTGGTCGCCACATTACCAAAAGGATGTGGATGCTTTGGAGAGGGTACAGAGGAGGTTCACCAGGATGTTGCCTGGTATGGAGGATGCTAGCTATGAAGAAAGGTTGAGTAGATTAGGTTTATTTTCATTGGAAAGACGGAGGTGGAAGGGGGACCTGATTGAGGTCAACAAAATCATGAGAGGGACAGACAGGGTGGATCGCAAGAAGCTTTTTCCCAGAGTGGGGTCTCAATTACTAGGGGGTCATGAGTTCAAAGTGAGAGGGGAAAGATGTAGGGGAGATACGCGTGGAAAGTTCTTCACACAGAGGGTGGTGGGTGCCTGGAACGCGTTGCCAGCGGAGGTGTAAGGGCGAGCACAATAGTGTAATTTACGATGGATCTGGACAGATACATGAATGGGCAGGGAGCAGAGGGATACAGATCCTTAGAAAAATGAGGGCAGTTTTAGATCGAGAATCTGGATCAGCGCAGGCTTGGAGGGCCAAAGGGCCTGCTCCTGTGCTGTCAGGCTCTCTGTTATTTGTTCTTTTTTTGGAGGGAGGGGTGCACGGTCAAGTAAATAGAGATTTGGAAAGTTTAAGAAATTGGATAAAATATAAATAGTTAAAGGAAAGGATGCACAGTAATGATACAGGGAATATTAATGACAGTGTGACAGAGAGAGACACAGCAAACAAACAGAACAGTGGAACAGCAAATATCACCAGAGTCGACAGAAACAGTAAAAAGACAGACCTACAGGCTCTTTATCTGAATGCACATTGCATTTGTAAGAAGATGGATTGATTTTCATTCCTTTAAGGGAATCTCCATACCCAGTTTTCCCCCTTTGGGGAATAGTGAGGAGATGGTGAAAGGATTTCCAAGCAGATGATCAGCCTAACATTGTTGTTCCCTCCGTGACTTACAAGGCTTGTCATGGAGCTTGGAGCTGGTTCTATACAGCCAGAGGTAAGAATGCCAGCACTGATGTGGAGGAGCCAGTGTTGCACTGGGGTGGACAAAGTTAAACATCACACAACACCAGGTTATAGACCAACACCAGGTTAAAGTCCAACAGGTTTATTTGGAAGCACTAGCTTTCAGAGCACTGCTCCTTCATCAGGGGATTGTGGAGAATAAGATCATAAGACACAGAATTTATAGCAAAAGATTACAATGTCATACAGTGACATATTGAACAAACCTGGTTTGTTAAGTCTTTCATGTTTTATAATGCAGGTTTAAGCTCATTAATATGTAAATTCCAAAACTTCTTTTAAGCCACCTTCTTGAGATAACTTAAAGTTTTATAACAAAAAGTGACATTTCAGCTCAGATAATGCCTTAAAGGTGTGAGTGTCTGTATGCCAATCTTGAGTCAAATTTGTTCTATTTCTAATGTGGAATTTACAAAATATTACATGGATTGACTACCAGCATTAACTGTCTGCAGATTGTGCATTTTTGAACAAAATAAAATGTATCTGAAAATATAATGCTGCAAATACAAATTCACCCAATAGACTTGTATGTGTGTGTGCGTGCATGAGAGAGAGAGAGTGAGTGAGTGTGTGCGTGAGTGTGAGTGCATGTGCGTGAGTGTGTATCCCTGCACACGCATGTGTGAGAGTGTAGTGTGCAGTGGGGCCACCTGTAGTGCGACATGAACCCAAGGTCCCGGTTGAGGCCATCCCCATTGATACCGAACTTGACTCTCAGCCTCAAGAAGTGGAAGCAGAGAGGAGGTTTTGGCAAGATGCGTATCCTCATTGATAATGTGCTGCAGGCTGCAAAGAACATGACGTGGTTTTTCGGCTCCCAGGAAATACTGCACAACAAAAGGTACCTATCAGTTGCAACCTGTGTCTGTCTCCTGAGGAGGTCATTATGGTTTCTCACTGTGGCACGTCAGGACTGGTGATCGATGAGTTGAGCATCTTACTCTGATCTTATGAAGGCATCCCTGAGCACCTTCAAGTGTCCGTCACATTCCTCCTCATCTGAACAGATCCTGTGTATGCGTAGGGCTTGTCCGAGGGCATGGCTATTTTAATATGTATCAGGTGGAAGCTGGAGAAGTGTAGCATCATGAGGTTATCTGTGGGTTTGCGGTAGAGTTAGCTGTCCATCCTTGTTGGAGATGCATGAATCCAAGAATGAGACAGATACTAAAGTGTAGTCCATGGAAGTCTGATGGTGGGATGAAACCTGTTGATATCACAGTGTAGTTGCTTCAGTGACTCCTCACCATGGGTCCAGAGAAAGAAAATGTTATCAATATATCTGGTCTATAGTGTTGGTTGGAGGTCCTGTGCAGCGAAGAAGTCTTGTTCAAGCCTGTGCATGAAAATATTGGCATATTGGGGTGCATATTTTGACCCCATGGCTGTTCTGTGTGTCTGGATGGTGAACCGGTTGTCAAAGGTGAAAATATTGTGGTCAAGGATAAAGCGGATGAGTTGGAGAATGGTGCTCGAAGGTTGGCAGTTGTTGGGAGGGGGGATGATGGTATCGCTATTCAGATGAGGAGGAACGTGATGGACACCTGAAGGTACTCAAGGATACCCTCATAAAAACAGGGTATGATGCTCCACTCATTGATTGCCAGTTCCAATGTGCTACAGCGAGAAACTGTAATGGTCTCCTCTGGAGACAGACACGGGGACTGCAACCTATAAGGCACCCTTTGTTGTCCAGTACTTCTCGGGAGCTGAAAGACTATGCCATATTCCTCGCAGTCTGCAACACATTATCGATGAGGATGAGCACCTCACCAAGACCTTCCCTATGCCTCCACGTCTTGCCTTTAAACAACCACCAAACCTCAAACAGATCATTGTTCACAGCAAACTGCCCAGCTTTCAGGACAACACCAACGATCACACTGCACAACGCTGTCATGGCAACCACTGCAGGACGTGTCAGAGTGTCGACATGGATACCACTATTACATGTGGGGACACCACCCACCATGTACGCAGCAGGTACTCATGTGGCTTGGCCTACATTGTCTATCTCATATACTGCAAGCAAGGATGCCCTGAGGCAGTGTACATTGGCAAGACCAAGCAAAGGCTATGAAAACAGATGAGTGGACACCGCACAACAATCAACAGACAGGGGTGTTCCCTCCCAGTCAGGGAACACTTCAGCAGTCCAGGACATTCGACCGCTTACCTTCGGGTGACTGTTTTCCAAGGTGGACTTCGGGACAAGTAAGAACGCAAAGTGGCCGAGCAGAGACTGATGGCCAAGTTCAGTATCCATGGGGACGGCCTCAACCGAGACCTTGGGTTCATGTCACACTACAGGTCACCCCACTGCACTATACATACACTCTCTCTCATACACACACTCTTACATACTCAAATACATCCTCCACACTCACACTCATGCACACACCGTCTCACAGGCTTATACTCCATCACACCCACACACACACTTTACCAAGCTTTCACACACACGCAAACACACACTCTCTCACATGCACTCACACCCACACATGCACATACTCACTCTGTCTCTCTCATGCACACACACACATACAAGTCCATGGGGTGAAATTGTATTTGCAGACTTAGGGTTGCAGATACATTCTATTTTGCTCTCAAGAAGGTGGCTTAAAAGAAGTTCTGGGATTTATATATTAATGAGCCAAAACTTGCATTCTAAAACATGATAGACTTTACAATCTAGGTTTGTTCAGATATCACTATATGACACTGTAATCTTTTGCTCTAAATTCTGTGACTTATTCTCCACTACCACCTGATGAAGGAGCAGAGCTCCAAAAGCCAGTGCTACCAAATAAACCTGTTGGACTATAACCTGGTGTTGGCCTGTAACCTGGTGTTGGCCTGTAACCTGATGTTAGACTATAACCTGGTGTTGGCCTGTAACCTGGTGTTGGCCTGTAACCTGATGTTAGACTATAACCTGGTGTTGGCCTGTAACCTGTTGTTGTATGATTTTTAACAGTGGCGGTATTGTGTCACCAACCCTCCTGATGGATGAATTGATAGCATAAATGGAAATAATGATCCATAATATAAAAACCATTTCTGAGATGTAGTTGCAGAGTGACCAAGGCTAGGACCTGAATAGTAAAAAGGTTTTTGACATTGTAGACGAACAGCAGGATATGAAAATGAGAAGGGATAGCTCTGTTAATAAAAATAAGATTGGTATAATGGTGCAAAATAATTTTGGTTCAGAAGACCATTATGCAGAATCAGTTTGGGTGGAGATTAAAAAATAGCAAAAGAAAGAAGTCCCTTGTGGGAATAGTTTATTGTTTCACCACTACCCAAATAATACCATGCAATAGGGCAGAGTATTCATCAATAAATAATGGGGGAGAGCAAGTAAGGTGACTAGATTGGAAGCTGATTGAATATATTTGGTACATCTTCTTAAACAACACTTTCTGGTATCGATCAGAGACCAAGCTGTTCTGGACCTGTTAATGTGGAATTAGACTAATTTAATTAATTAACTTATAATAAAAGATTCTTCAAGCAAGAATGATTATAACATGATTATAACATGATTATAACATGATAGAATTCCAATGTAGGCAAAAGTGAGGACAGCAGATGCTGGAAATCGACGTCTAGATTAGAGTGGTGCTGGAAAAGCACAGCAGGTCAGGCAGCATCCAAGTAGCAGGAAAATCGACGTTTCAGGCAAAAGCCTCTCATCAGGAATGAACACTGGTCTAGCCAATTAATGAATCACAGCAATAAAAATACTCATAAATGTAAAATACTGTTTCATCTACAAAAATTCCAGGGACACCCTGTGAAGTGATTTGATTCCAGTTGCATGGTACCTCTGCGTACAACGCTCTCCAGCTCAGATCCCCAGTAGAAAAAGGAAGGGTACCCTTTTAGAGAGCCCTGCACCATGGACCTTTCTGTGTTGAGTCTAAGAACCACAGTGGCTAACTGTGATTGAGGTTAGTCCACGAGTGAGTCTTAACAAAGAGAGGCACTTGTCTTACATTACCAGAGGAGTTTTATTGCTTGATAGCAATTGCCAATAGTTGCATTGGCTGGGTTGGTATAATTACTGAAACTACCAGGAAACCAAAAGATGACACATCTGGCCCCATCAGGATCTAGAGCTGGGTTCCTGATTGTCCACCCAGAGCCTTATAACTCCATCAGTCTAATGCAGTCTCCAACATTACACTTTCAAAACCATCACCGTACACAAAATAAAGCATTCACAAAGTGACACTGACAACGGGATAGAAGTATTAATTTTGAATCAATTGAACATTGCCTGCTGATGAGGTTCGGATTCCACTGATCTCTGAGACTGACTGGTAGGGAGCTGAATTCCCATTATACAACAATTTATAGTTATATAGCTTCATTAATTTAGGAAAAAAGTTCCAATGCACTTGGCAGGGATGTTATTACATGTTTTAGTACTGAACCACATTTCAAGTGACTTAGTCAAAGAGATAAGTTTTAAGAGGTATTCTAAATACTTGCCTAGCCTGGCGGTAAGGTGGTGGCACAGTGGTAATGTCACTGGGCTAATAACCCAGAAGAAGGGCTTATGCCCGAAACGTCGATTCTCCTGTTCCTTGGATGCTGCCTGACCTGCTGCGCTTTTCCAGCAACACATTTTCAGCTCTGATCTCCAGCATCTGCAGTCCTCACTTTCTCCTCGAAGATAATAACCCAGAACCCTAGGCTAATATTCTAGGGACATGGGCTTAAATCCCACCATAGCAAACAGTGAAATTTGAATACAATAAAAATCTGGAACTAAAAAAAGGCTAACCAAAAAGCAACCATGAGAACATAGTCAGTTGCTATAAAAGCCAATCTGGTTCACTGATGTCTTGTATGCAGATAAATCTGCATTAGACCATAAGATATAGGAGCAGAAATTAGGCCATTCAGCCCATCGAGTCTGCTCCACCATTCAATTACAGCTGGTAAGTTTCTCAACCCCATTCTCCCACTTTCTCCCCATAAATCTCTTCTTAACCTATGGACACATTGTCTTAGACAAACTTTAATATGATTGACTCTCCATGCCCTCTGGACAATTAGGGATGGGTAATAAATGCTGTCTTAGCTAGCAATTCCCACATCCATGCACATATGAAAATAGAGTATAAGAGAGAAAGACTAGGAGTGAGTCAGGAAAGAATTATAGAATATGGTGCCCATAACAAGCATTTGGAGACGAGAAAGATGTAGAAGAAGCCAGGATTGGAAGATAATGAGTATTGAGATGGAAATGTGTTGCTGGAAAAGCGCAGCAGGTCAGGCAGCATCTAGGGAACAGGAGAATCGACGTTTCGGGCATTAGCCCTTCTTCAGGAATGAGTAAAGTAGGTCTAGGAAAGGTTACAGAGATAGGTAGGGCCAGACCATCAAGGAGTTTGAACAAAAGGATGAAGGATTTAAATGTAAAGCATTGTCAGTCTAAGATTAATGTAGATCAGGAAGCACAGGCGGTGACAGATAAACAGGACTTGCTTTGAGTTAAGATACAAGCAATAATATTTTGGATGGCCTCCAGTCCATATTGTGAGATGGGAGAGTAGCCAGGGTTGCTGAGATGATTGAGTCTACAGGTAACAAGGGCATGGACAGGTGGACCTAAGCCACAGGCAACTCAGAATTAACACATTTTTAAAGCTCAACACCCAAACTGGTAACAATAGTCTCATGCCTATACACCAAGCAGCCTCACCCATCACTAATTAGAAATGGAAACAAGCACAAATGCCAGCCAGAACTGAGAGGGTAAGTTTTCCGATAGTGAAACTAAACTGACTCAAAACTTCACATAAACTTTCTTCATTTCACTTTGGACGAATCAGCTGGTCAGTTACTAACATCTTATAAACGCCAACTGTATCCAACAAGCACAGAAATGGATTGGGACATCACCCTAGAACCTTCTGGTCCAGAGCCACGAAAGTCCTCAGTTTGCAAGGTGATAGTGAGCTGGAAATGTGTTGCTGGAAAAGCGCAGCAGGTCAGGCAGCATCCAGGGAACAGGAGAATCCACGTTTCGGGCATAAGCCCTTCTTCAGGAATCATTCCTGAAGAAGGGCTTATGTCCGAAACGTCGATTCTCCTGTTCCCTGGATGCTGCCTGACCTGCTGCGCTTTTCCAGCAACACATTTCCAGCTCTGATCTCCAGCATCTGCAGACCTCACTTTCTCCTCAAAGGTGATAGTGAGCAATGGTTTGCAGACAGAAATTCCCCAAAGGCCCCGCTATGGGATGGGATTTCTGCATTCTCTGGTCACTTGTGCTTTGGAGCAGTTGTCTGTTGGATTAAATGGCCTGTCTCAGGCTGGTTTGGGATCTGCTCCCTCTTTCTGGTGAACCCAGATCACATACCTGATCTTTTATTATCGCGATCTCCGCAATCAACACGACTATGAGATTTCCTACGCCAATGGTAAGAAGCCAAACAGCCATCACAACAGATCTCATTGAGGAAGGAGCCTGCAAGATAAGATGAGAAGCAATCTTGTTACCAGTGAGAATGATCTCGTTCTACAAGGAATAAGAGGAAGAAAGGAAGCAAAGACTAGGCTGATACAGTGAGATGGAGTAGAGAGCAAGGACGGCTCATTCAGAGAAACTCTAGCATGGACCTGATGGGCTGAATGGACTGTTCTGGAGCTGTAAATTCTAAGTTATTCTATGTACATTCCTCATTAAAGTAAACTATAGGACACAGGTGGAAAGGTAGGTGCATGGAGCACCAGTGTCAGAATGGGCAGTTCCCCAACCCTGTCTCTAAAGAGCAAATCCCTTAGAGTCCGGCATCAGATTTGTTTAGAGAAAAGCTGGGGATATCAGTCACACAGTGTTACAGCTCTGCAGAACCAAATGTCAGCAGGTTGTGGTTAGAGTAGAGTACTGCCAAATCCTCCTTTCTACTCTCTTACAACAATGTCAAATCAGTTTAAACAGCCGCTCATGGGGCATCGTAACAGAAACAAAATCAGTAACAATGGTTAACAGAGAGCCACAGACCTGGAATGGAAACATATAAAGCCAAATCAAGATCGTTGTCTGGTGTGATGATACACTCCAGCCATATGCAGCATCTCTAAAGGCCTCTATTGACACTGCACGCTCCATGGAGATTGAGTGCAAGCGTGACCAGGAAAGAGGGGCAGACACTTAAGGCACAATGCGCTCCTCCACAGCCTGCGATCTGGACCTGTTAGTGACAGCTCTGGCCAGGTTCAGGAGCAGCTCCATAAGGAGACCCTTCAATTTGCCCACTCCCCATCCCCACATGAAATGGCCATGGTTTAGGAGTTAGTTAAAAATCACACAACACTAGGTTATAGTCCAACCAATTTATTTGGAAGAGCTCGCTTTTGGAGTGCTGCACCTTCATCGGGTAGTTGTGGGACAGGACCATAAGACACAGAATTTATAGCAGAAGATCATAGTGTCATGCAACTGATGCGATATATTGCACAAACCTAGATTACTGTTAAGTCTTTCATGTTTTCAAATCGTTTGCAGGTTTCGGTTCATTAATATGTAAATCCCAGAACTTCTTTTAAGTCACATTCTCGAGATAATTTAAGGTTTTATAAACCAAAAGGTGACATCTCACTCAGACAATGCATTAAAGGTGTGAGGTTAGAGTCTGTCTGTATACCAGTCGTTGGTTCTATTTCCAAAGCAGGAATTTACAAAATATCACATGGATTGACTTGCCTGCAGATTGTGTGCTCTGCACAAACTAGAATGTATCTGCAAATATAATTCTGCAGATTCACACCTCACACCTTTAATGCATTGTCTGAGCTGAAATGTCACCTTTTTAAAAATAAAACCTTAACTTATCTCGAGATTATGCCTTAAAAGAAGTTCTGAGATTTACATATTAATGAACTGAAACCTGCAACTGATTCTAAAAGATGAAAGACTTAACAGCAATCTAGGTTTGTTCAATACATCATTTCAGTTGCATGACACTAATCGTTTGCTATAAATTCTGTGCCTTATGATCTTGCTGCATAGCTACCTGATGAAGGAGCAGCGCTCTGAAAGCTAGTGCTTCCAAATAAACCTGTTGGACTATAACCTGGCATTGTGTGATCTTTAACTTTCAAGATTAGAGTGGTGCTGGAAAAGCACAGTAGGTCAGGCAGCATCCGAGGAGCAGGAAAATCAATGTTTTGGGCAGGAGTCCTTTATCAGCAATGATTCCTCTTCAAAACTTCAAATAACACTCAGCATTCATGAGGTATTGGGAGAGATTTCCAAATTCCAGTGACACCGTGTGGGCAGCACGGTGGCACAGTGGTTAGCACTGCTGCCTTACAGCGCCAGAGACCCGGGTTCAATTCCCGCCTCAGGCAACTGACCGTGTGGAGTTTGCACGTTCTCCCCGTGTCTGCGTGGGTTTCCTCCAGGTGTTCCGGTTTCCTCCCACAGTCCAAAGAAGTGCAGGTCAGGTGAATTGGCCATGCTAAATTGCCCGTAGTGTTAGGTATGGGGTAAATGTAGGGTTATGGGTGGGTTGTGCTTCGGCGGGGCGGTGTGGACTTGTTGGGCTGAAGGGCCTGTTTCCACACTGTAATCTAATCTACTTCATGTAAAAGATGCCTTCTGACTTTACACTGAAATGAATTTTGTCTTGTTTAAAGACAGTCGCCTTTATCTTGATTCTCCTATCAAAAGGATTGGTTTCTCTATTTCTTCCTTTTGATTTAAACACAAGCATACCAACGCCTTCTTCACCATCCTATCTACCTGCGACTCTACTTTCAAGATCTCCCTAGGACCTTACCATTAAGTGTACATGTCCTGCTAAGATTTGCTTTCCCAAAATGCAGCACCTCGCATTTATCTAAATTAAACTCCATTTTATTGGTCAGAGTATTGAGTATAGGAGTTGGGAGGTCATGATGTGTCTGCACACAACATTGGTTAGGCTACTTTTGGAATATTGCGTGTAATTCTGGTCACCTTCCTATCAGAAGGATGTGGTGAAACTTGAAAGCATTAAGAAAAGATTCATAAGGATGTTGCCAGGATTGGAGGATTTGAGCTATATCAAGAGGCTGAGTAGGCTGGGGCTGTTTTCCCTGGAGCGTCAGAGGCTTAGGGGTGACCTTCCAGAGGCTTATAAAATCATGAGGGGCATGGATGGGATAAATAGGCAAAATCTTTTCCCTGGGTGCGAGTGTCTAGAAGTAGAGGGCAAAGGTTTAGGGTGAGAGGGGTAAGATTTAAAAGGGACCTAAGGGGCAACCTTTTCACGCAGAGGGTGGTACGCAGAGGCTGCACCATTTTTAAATTGCAACATTTAAAAGGTATCTGGATGGGTATATGAATAGGAAGGGTTTGGAGGGATATGGGCCAAGTACTGGCAAATGGGATTAGATTAGGTTAGGATATCTGGTCAGCATGGATGAGTTCGACCGAAGGGTCTGTTTCCGTGCTGTACATCTCAATGACTCTACAATGAGTTGGGCTAGATCAAGACATGAACAAACCATTCCTTTCTTATGGATTGGCTCCACCTGATCTTCCCATGTGCCCTTGTGCTTTTCCCCAGAAACTCATCCAACTCTCTTTGGAATCTCTTTAAGCAGTTCATTGTTAATACCCCACACTTTAGACATATACAACTCTAAAAACACTACCCTCTGTGTGGATATTAGTATAAGACCTAATCCTCTGGATATATGCTACTCTAATGGGGTGGAACGGTGGCTTGGGATGACACGGTGGCTCAGTGGTTAGCACTGCTGCCTCACAGCACCAAGGACCCGGGTTCGATTCTAGCCTCAGGCAACTATCTCTGTGGAGTTTGCACATTCTCCCCGTGTCTGCGTGGGTTTCCTCCGGGTGCTCTGGTTTCCTCCCACAATCCAAAGATGTGCAGGTCAGGTGGATTGGCCATGCTAAATTTCCCATACTGATCGGAACGTGTAGGTTACCTGCATTAGTCAGAGGTAGATGTACAGGAATGGGCTTGGGTGAGATACTCTTCGGAGGGTCAGTGTGGACTTGTTGGGCCAAAAGGCCTGTTTCCACACTGTAGGGATTCTATGATTCTATAAATACCCCATCCTCTGGGTGTATATTACCATAATATCATGGTCTCTGAATGTGGTGGTTCACTTTAAAGATTGTTAGATTCTCAATTGGTCTGTAAATCCTTTCACTATTTCTTTGAGAGAAGAGAAATGACTGCTTTCTTACATATGTTACTGCTGACCTTTAAACAAGAGGGTTTATGTTTTCATATGGCCGTCCCTGCAAAGAAAGCTATGGATATGGAACACGAGGCTGCTCAGGTGTGTTAGAAGTTAAAAATCACACAACACCAGGTTATAGTCCAACAGGTTTAATTGGAAGCACACTAACTTTTGGAGCGACGCTCCTTCATCAGGTGATAGCTCTGAAAGCTAGTGTGCTTCCAATTAAACCTGTTGGACTATAACCTGGTGTTGTGTGATTTTTAATTTTGTACACCCCAGTCCAACACCGGCATCTCCAAATCAGGGTGTGTTCGGTTAGTTCTAGTCTGAGGTTTGCAAATTATTAGGCAATTACTGTTTATTTTATACCTACTTCTCACACTTCCCGTTGAATGTGGCATGTTGTAAATGGAAATTGCCTGGAGTCTTGTCTCTCCAGTAAAAAGAGATCTTGATCATGAAAATACAACCAGAATTTAATATAGTGTTCCACTCACACAGAAACAAGCCAAGCTCGACACTGGACATCCCCAGAGCACACTGTAGCAATGTCCCAAAAATGAGAATATCCATGATTGTTTCAATGAATCAAATTTAGCATCATTCTGAGTTTGTTCTTTATTTGTCAGTAAACCCTGACATTTTCACAAATGCTGCGATGGAACAGCTCAAAGAAACCTGGAAATATTCCTTTGACCTCAAAAATGGAGCTTCAATTAGCCTTGAGTCTCAGAAACCATCTTCCCATTTTAAAAGTTTTTTGCCTCAAATTCATATGCAAACATATCTGAATGCAAATCTGACAAAGTCTGATTGATTGAGTCAACTGGGCTTCAGTTCAGACCTTCAACCAATCAGATTCAGAAAATATAAAGTCCAATCTGTTGTAGCTCCAATGACAAAAGCAGACTTTTCTTTTGAAATATCAATACTCTGACACATGGGCAAGAAATCAGTTTCACTCGGCTGCTGGAAACATGGGTTATGAGACCAAGGCAAAGAAAGGCAATAACATGGAGAGGAGCCAAGGTCTCATTGAAAAGTGAGAGTTTAAATGGTCTTCTCCTGTTCCTAGATCTGGGAAGTAACCCAAAGTTCCAAACACTTCAAACTTCAAACAAAGCTAAAATAGGGAAAAGTACTCCAAATAGAAGTTTCCTGTTAAACTTGGTTCATGGCATGTTTATTTTATAAACAATGTTAATGGCTGTTCTACATCAACAAATTAAAACCATTACCTGAGTGTAAGCCAGATGTAGTCCAGTCACTGCAAAAAGTATCTCAGACATTGAGATTACAAAATACTGAGGAATTTGCCAAAGCACGGAGACTGTTTTTGGCCAGTTATCAATGTTCAGCTGCACGGTGACCTGGGAAAAAATGATACATCATTATGCCAAGAAGACAAGAATATGAAAATCTACTGAGACCAACCAGCACCAACAACATAGGCAAACGTGAGGACTGCAGATGCTGGAAATCAGAGTCTAGATTAGAGTGGTGCTGGAAAAGCACAGCAGGTCAGGCAGCATCCAAGGAGCAGGAAAATCGATGTTTCGGGCAAAAGCCCTTCATCAGGACTCAATTGCCTGACCTGCTGTGCTTTTCCAGCACCACTCTAATCTAGCACCAACAACATGGTAACCATCTATCCACTTTGCTCCACATCTCTCAGTCAGTTTTCTCTCCAGGAATATGTCCAAGTGTCTCCTGAGTCCCCATCAACAATTCAGAGGGAACAAGCTTTCATTCAAATATCATTGCAGGGGAATCACATTGTCATGGCCTAATTGGGCAGCCTGGCCTCTTTCTGTGCTATAAATCTCACCAAATTCTATGTAACTACTTTGAACCTTAACAGGAAGGCCAAAGCCATTATTTTCAGTGTTCGCTACAAAATGTGTTCCTTCACCAAGGACGCTAACCTTGCCAACCAACCAGACTGAAGCAAACTCTCCCTTTCAACTTTGCTTCAAAGTTTCAATCCCAATTTCATCAGCTGACTCAGTATTCCATTCCTATCATCTTACCACTCAAAGTACAATTTCTTTATTTCCTGTAGATACATGACAGTCTTGAGTTTCACTCAAATGAAGGAAAATAATCACATTTATATAATTTTGTGCTTGCACATGAGTTTTCAAGTTTTTGCTTTGCATGCTGTCTGGGTGAGATGCTTTTTTGGAGTGGTTGGTGTGGACTCGATGGGGCAGCTTCCACTCTGAAGGGATTCTATGATTCTATGCCTCCAAACCACATGTAATCATCAACTGAACTCCTAGCCCAGAATCTTAACTACTTTTATTGGGTCAGAGTCTCAGCTGGCAGTATTAAAACAAATAGGTTGCCTTGATACAGACTAACAACAAAGTCCAAGTAACCTGTTTTTATATTTGGACAGTCCTTAACTAATTGTAATATCTTACGATTTATCAATTGTTCCTTCTGTAAAATTTGCTTCTGCCAATTGAGTTAATAATGATGTTAATTAAGAAACTTTAAGAAATAAGACTCTCAATTTCCAATTGAGAATGTTTAATTGGAGAACATCCTTTGGCATAAAAATCAATGGAAAGTAATTTGAATAATATTTAAGAAAATGGTATTGCCTCATGTGGGATTCACTGTAGCTGCAATGGGCATTGAGGTGTAAGAGGGAGGTGAGGAAGAGAGCTAGCAGTGATTCCGGTAAGCTCCAACTTACTAAAGTGGCAAGAAGCTCATAAGTTGCCACCCAGGTAAATAGTGCGGTGAAGAAGGCATATGGCGTACTGGTTTTTATTGGTAGAGGAATTGAGTTCCGGAGTACTGAGGTCATGTTGCAGTTGTATAAGACTCTGGTGCGGCCGCATCTGGAGTATTGTGTGCAGTTTTAGTCGCCATACTATAGGAAGGATGTGGAGGCACTGGAACGGGTGCAGAGGAGGTTTACCAGGATGTTGCCTGGTATGGTAGAAAGATCGTATGAGGAAAGGCTGAGGCACTTGGGGTTGTTTTCATTGGAGAAAAGAAGGTTTAGGGGTGACTTGATAGAGGTGTACAAGATGATTAGGGGTTTAGATAGGGTCGACAGTGAGAATCTTTTTCCACGTATGGAGTCAGCTATTACAAGGGGGCATAGCTTTAAATTAAGGGGGGGTAGGTATAGGACAGATGTTAGGGGTAGGTTCTTTACTCAGCGAGTCGTGAGTTCATGGAATGCCCTGCCAGTAGCAGTGGTGGACTCTCCCTCATTATGGGCATTTAAGCGGGCATTGGATAGGCATATGGAGGATAGTGGGCTAGTGTAGGTTAGGTGGGCTTGGATCGGCGCAACATCGAGGGCCGAAGGGCCTGTACTGCGCTGTATTCTTCTATGTTCTATGTTCTATAAGGTTCTGCTTCAATGGTAGGCCTTTGTAAACCTTTAAAACCGATAGTCAAACTGGCGACTTTGAACTCTCTGCATTTACCACTGCTGGACTGCTGAGTTCCTACACTGCATAAGCAATTCATAAATGTCCCTTAAGTGTCGCAATTGGCATGAATTGATATTTAAAATAACTTAGTTAGCGCTGAGATTGGAAGTGACCTGAAACATTACATACTAAAAATATTGTATCAATTGAGTGTGAATATGTAAAGATTCCAGCTGTGATTGGGATACTGAGTAGGGAAGGTTAGAGCTCATGTGTAAGAACTCATGTAGAAGAGGATGAGCTGTGGAAGAGAAAAGCACTCTGGTTTACGCTGCACTCGGTATTGTATAACCCATGTGGAAAACAGACCAGTCCTACTCCTTGCTTTACCAGCTAAATGTTTACAAAATTAACATTGCCCACCTGACTTTGGGGCAGATGGAACAGGGGACTGTGACTTTCTTAGCACTGGCCCCAGTCAAACTGACATTTATAGCCACTGTACTTTGTGAGTGGAAACCTAATACTGAAGTGCTAGATATAGCAATGCTCCAGTGCTAACGCTGCATATTTCTATCAAAGGAAATATGGATCATTCTGATTTACATCTGTCAGTCTCTATAGATGTTGATATAGACAGTGACTTAGGAGAGCAGACGTTGAACATTGCTGTAAACGGGGACTTGTGAGCAAACATTTTCATCTTGCACTCATCAGGGCAAGAATGCCAGCTTGGATGGAGGGGAACCAATAGATGTGCTGTAATGCAGACAGACTGGACTAGTTTAGGAAGGGATATCTGGTTAGCAAGAACGAGTTGGACTGGACCAAAGGGTCTGTTTCCGTGTTCTATGACTCTATGACTATGCAAGAAGGCATTCGACAAGGTACCTCATAGAAGGGTAAGTCATAAGAGTCCATGATGTTGATCATAGTATATTGGTATGGATAGGGAACTGGCAAACGGGCAGGGAACAATGAATGATAAGGGGCTCTTCTTCAGGTTGGCAACCTGTAACCTGTTGATCCAAAGGGATCAATGCTGAGAGCACAACTATTTTATAATATATATGTATTGGAGGAATGAAGTGAATGTACTGCCGCCTAATTTGCAGACAACATAAAAATAGGAGGAAAGGCAGGTTTGAGGGAGTGACACAAACAGTCTACAGAGAGATATTAGTATGTAAGTGGACAAAAAATTGGAAAATGAAGTATGTTGTTGAAAAATGTGAAATTGTTCATTTTGGAAGGGAGAACAAAACAACAGACATTTTATTTAGTGGAGAAAAAAACTGCAGAAAGCTGCAATACAAAGGGATTTTGGGGGGAACTTCTACATGAAACACAGAAAGCTAGCACACAGGGATAGCAGGGAATCAGGAATGGCAATGAAATGTTGGCTCTTATTTCAAGGGGGTCCATGTCTGGAGTAACATGAGCTGTTTTGGTCCCTTATTTGAGTTTAGATAATATTTCATTGGCGGTAGTTCAGAGATGGTTCACTAGGATTATCCCTGGTAAGGAACGGTTCTGTTATGAGCAAAGGTTAAATAGTTTGGGACTCTACTCATTGGAATTTAGAAGAATTCATGATCTCATTGAAACATAAAGGAATATTTAAAGGTCTTGTCAGGGTGAACATGAGAGGATGTTTCCCCTCATGGGAGAGTCCAGGACCAGAGGCTATAGTCCCAGAATAAAGGGGTGCTAACTTAAGACTTTGATGAGGTGGAATGTTTTTCTCCCGGAGGGTTGTGAATATTTGGAATTCCTTGCCACATAGAGATGTGTAGGGGCAGAGTCATTGTGTATATGTAAGGCTGAGACAGATTCTTCATCATTAGGGAAATCCAGAGTTACAGGAAACATGAGGAATGTCGAATTGAGGGCTCAAGCCTGCTTCTGCTTATGTTTCTACAAATCGCCAAACAGGCATTTTATCATTATTTATTAATGGAGTTATTATACTGTTTGTCCTCCTCAAAGGAAAACAGGATGGCCAACAAATTTTACCCCAGCCAGCTACACCCCTTTTCCTATGACTGAACTACAAAAAAGTCACCGCCAATCCTTCTGATTATTCCCATCCTCCAAATTGCAAAGCTGCCACTGTACACCTTCTGAAAATTGTGCCCAAGGTTAACTGCTTTCAGATCAGAATCTGCTGTGTGTGTTGGGTCTTTGAGACAGGCTGAGAATGCTGGTGGGCGGCACGGTGGCACAGTGGTTAGCACTGCTGCCTCACAGCGCCTGAGACCCGGGTTCAATTCCCGCCTCAGGCGACTGACTGTGTGGAGTTTGCACGTTCTCCCCGTGTCTGCGTGGGTTTCCTCCGGGTGCTCCGGTTTCCTCCCACAGTCCAAAAGATGTGCAGGGTCAGGTGAATTGGCCATGCTAAATTGCCCGTAGTGTTAGGTAAGGGGTAAATGTAGGGGTATGGGTGGGTTTCGCTTCGGCGGGTCGGTGTGGACTTGTTGGGCCGAAGGGCCTGTTTCCACACTGTAATGTAATCTAATCTAATCTAAAAGTAATAGATACGAGGTCGATGAGCTACTGGAGAGGACCCCAAGAAATCCATTGAATCGCTTGTTGAAACCACAAATGCAGAGTGCAACAGCAGCAAGGAAATAAAGAACTTGCATTTATATAACAGTCACAACCTCAGGAGGTCTTCAAGCTCTTAACAACCAATTAAAGGTTGGCTCTGTCGCAGTGCTGGGAAAGGCATGGCTGCTGGTACTGATAGTTGGAGAAACAGTCAAATAGAATATAAAGGTCTCAAGAAGGAATAATGAACTTCCACAATGCTCTAGGCTTGCCCACAGCACTGTTTACAGCTTGGTCACTGTAATTCATGCTGACACTGGATAGGTTACAGAGAAAGACAAAAATGTTTCAGAAATCCAGAGCATTCAGAGTGGACAAAGTGCTCAAGAAACTCTTTCTGGGTAACTTAGGAGTCTACAATAAACGAAACCCAGACAATACACTTAGCATAAACTCCGAACACAGCAATGTGAATACTTAGATAGAATTGGAAACTTTTGCACCTGCCTTTTTGCTGCTAGCAACCAATGAATGATGAGACCCCAACACTACAGAGGCTTCTGTCTGAATGAGTCTGGCGTTCAGTTAGCTCTGACTTCCCTCTCTGCTCCCCTCACACTTCATCCATTTTACGGATAATGATGGAAGGAAGATGACATTCAGAGTGGACAGAAGATTGAACAACACGATGGTCACTTTCCATGGATACCCAGGCCTTAAAACATTTCATGAGAAAGTGGCTGAGTCCTCGATTGTTTCCCAATTTAGCTTTAAAAGTGAGTCAAACAATTTGAACTAATCTCTGCCAAACCTAATTGAAATGAATTAAATAGAAAACCGCTCTCCTTCTTTCCTGTTTTCTGTGTAGATAGAATACATATTTATTCTTCTATCATCTGGGAAGTGTTTTTCAGATTAAATTTTCTGGCGAAAAGGAGTATTTTTTGCAAATTGGAATGGTGCACAGACTTAAGTCGTCCATAAAGGTTTGGCAAAGAATTGTAAGAGGCTAATGGAATTATTACTGGCTGTCCACAAATAATGGAACATAATCAAACAGCAAGTGAATAATATATACCTCTTTTCAAGCTGCAATGGCTCCATTGCTCCTTGTATCCAATTCCCCAGTGGCTTAGCCATTAGTTAAGACATATGTTCCAGGAAGCTTAGCATTATCCAGAGAACACATCTGGAAAGAGGATGTGTGTGTGGCTCTTAAGCAAGGACAGAATCCCTTGTGCAATATCAAACAAAATCTTTTTGAAATATGAGCTGGCCTTTACCAATCCGATGCTAAACAGCCAGAAACTCATTTCTGTTTTGGAATGGAATTGAAATGGAGGTGATGAACTCACCACTTCATTACCCAATTCTACTGAAAGGTAAGTTACCCAGGGTCCATGGAGTGCCGTAATGTTATTTTAACTACCCTATGAACAAACCAGATATACCCTCCACTCGGTATAATTTTCCTTATTTTTATGATGCCGGGTGGAACAGGAGTAACTCTTGGAGAATAATCTGGGCCATCACTGCGGGATGGGTTTAACTTGCACAAACCAGAAGGTGGCCTCTATATCAGGCCCCACATGGTGGTCTCTCAGCCTGACATGGCAGTTTCTTGGCCCCACATGGCGGTTCCTTGGCCCCACATGGCGGTTTCTTGGCCCCACATGGTGGTCTCTTGGCAGTCCATGCTGGTCTTTTGGCGGCCCAGCATGGGGGTCTCTCTGCGGCCGGTGGCAGTCTTTCCGCAAGGTCACAGCATGATCTTCCACTCTCAAAGTGACTCAAGGCCCAGCTTGGACTGAGGGCAAGGTACCATTATGGACTGAGGGCAAGGTAGCAGCGTGGACTGGGGACAAGGTACCAGTGTGGACTGGGTTGGAAGGACTGCTATTCCAAACTTTTTATTTCTCTATTTTCTAATTTAATTGTATAATCTGTAATTCTGGACTTTTTATTTCTTTATTTTTCAAATTTTTCTTTGTAAGAAAGTGCACTGAAGAATCTGAACTTATACAACTTATACCCAAGATGGTACTGTAAGTGGTGACTTGTAAACTTTTTACTATACTCATTTGAATACATGTGACAATAAAGCTAACTCAATTCATTAGCGTAAGAGGTTCTTGCTGTAGGACAGTGTGTGACGCCAGCTCACCGTGTGCAGCAAACATTCAGCATGTAGTAGGTATAGGGCAGCCTCTGTTTCCTGTCCATAGGATTGGACGCAGTTAGGCTTCCAGTCAGTATTTTATTGGTCATGGGTTCCGTGCCTGTGCAGAACAGTCAGTCTGCGCGCTCTGTAGGAACAGCTCTGTGGTCTGGGAAAAATACAGGCTCCAATTAGGGGCCTGGGCACATCTTTCCCAGGGTGGTCGAGAGGGTGGGTCATACAGAGTCATAGAGATGTACAGCATGGAAACAGACCCTTCAGTCCAACCCGTCCATGCCGACCAGTTATCCCAATCCAATCTAGTCCCACCTGCCAGCACCCGGCCCATATCCCTCCAAATCCTTCCTATTCATATACCCATCCAAATGCCTCTTAAATGTTGCAATTGTACCAGCCTCCACCACTTCCTCTGGCAGCTCATTCCATACACGTACCACCCTTCGCATGAAAACGTTGCCCCTTAGGTCTCTTTTATATCTTTCCCCTCTCACCCTAAACCTATGCCCTCTCATTCTGGACCCCGCCCCCCCCCACCCCAGATAAAAGACTTTGCCAATTTATCCTATCCATGCCCCTCATAATTTTATAAACCTCTATAAGGTCACCCCCTCAGCCTCCGACGCTCCAGGGAGAACAGCCCCAGCCTGGTCAGCCTTTCCCTGTATCTCAGATCCTCGAACCCTTGCAACATCCTTGTAAATCTTTTCTGAACCCTTTCAAGTTTCACAACATCTTTCCAATAGGAAGGAGATCAGAATTACATGCAATATTCCAACAGTAGCCTAACCAATGTCCTGTACAGCCACAACATGACCTCCCAAGTCCTGTACTCAACACTCTGACCAATAAAGGAAAGCATACCAATGCCTTCTTCACTATCCTATCTACCCGCGACTCCACTTTCAAGGAGCTATGAACCTGTACTCCAAGGTCTCTTTGTTCAGCAACACTCCCTAGGACCTTACCATTAAGTGGATAAGTCCTGCGAAGATTTGCTTTCCCAAAATGCAGCACCCCGGATTTATCTGAATTAAACTCCATCTGCCACTTCTCAGCCCATTGGCCCATCTGGTCCAGATCCTGTTGTAATCTGAGGTAACCCTCTTCGCTGTCCACTACACCTCCAATTTTGGTGTCATCTGCAAACTTACTAACTGTACCTCTTATGCTCGTATCCAAATCATTTATGTAAATGACAAATAGTAGATGACCCAGCACCGATCCTTGTGGCACTCCACTGGTCACAGGCCTCCAGTCTGAAAAACAACCCTCCACCACCACCCTCTGTCTTCTACCTTTGAGCCAGTTCTGTATCCAAATGGCTAGTTCTCCCTGTATTCCGTGAGATCTAACCTTGATAAACAATCTCCCATGGGGAACCTTGTCAAACGCCTTACTGAAGTCCATATAGATCACATCTACTGCTCTGCCCTCATCAATCCTCTTTGTTACTTCTTTAAAAAACTCAATCAAGTTTGTGAGACATGATTTCCCACGCACAAAGCCGTGTTGACTATCCCGAATCAGTCCTTGCCTTTCCAAATACATGTACATCCTGTCCCTCAGGATTCCCTCCAACAACTTGCCCACCACCGAGGTCAGGCTCACCGGTCTATAGTTCCCTGGCTTGTCTTTACCGCCCTTCCTAAACTGTGGCACCACGTTTGCCAACCTCCAGTCTTCCGGCACCTCACCTGTGACTATTGATGATACAAATATCTCAGCAAGAGGCCCAGCAATCACTTCTCTAGCTTCCCACAGAATTCTGGGGTACACCTGATCAGATCCTGGGAATTTATTCACCTTTCCCCATTTCAAGACATCCAGCACTTCCTCCTCTGTAATCTGGACATTTTGCAAGATGTCACCATCTATTTCCCTACAGTCTATATCTTTCATATCCTTTTCCACATAAATACTGATGCAAAATATTCATTTAGTATCTCCCCCATTTTCTGCGGCTCCACACAAAGGCTGTCTTGCTGATCTTTGAAGGACCCTATTCTCTCCCTAGTTACCCTTTTGTTCTTAATATATTTGTAAAAACCCTTTGGATTCTACTTAATTCTATTTGCCAAAGCTATCTCATGTCCCCTTTTTGCCCTCCTGATTTCCCTCTTAAGTATACTCCTACTTCCTTTATACTCTTCTCAGGATTCATGACCATAATAACATCAAGAACACTAATGTAGAAACTGATGGTGATATACCGCAACCTTTTTCACCTGTGTCACCAAAGTGCCCACAATAACTTTCCTTCTTTCTCTCCTTCACACTATGCCTCAGTGAAATCCCTGGTTCCATGGCTGGGGTAGAGGGAGCCTGCACTGACATAGAGGGAGCCTGCTCTGATTTATAGCCCATTGGTCCTGGATGATTGGCATCTGACCCTTAGATACTTGTGTCAGACATGGCAGAGGCAAATTGATCCTCCCGACTTGAACAGCCAAGGGTTGGCAGGGGGCAGGCAGGGTGTCAGAGAAGGGCCCTACCACATCCACAATCTCCTGAGAGGAAGGTGCAGAGGGGCTGGTATATGTTACCACCACTGTCTAGGTACCTCCCAGCACTGCCCTGTCTCCTTGTGAGGGATGGGACACCAGGATTGTGAGACACGTTTCCTGTCCCCCTGACCCTTTGCCTTTGGTCCTGGCTGGGGCGATGGAGTGCAGGCGTATGTGCCCCTCCAGCAGACCCAGAAGGAGAGACGGTTTCAGCCGGACGGTCGCATGACTGTCTGCACTGCTGCAGTTTCTGGCCAATGAGGGTCGTTGTATCCCACAGCCCTGCCTGCTGCTCCTGGCCCTCCCTGTGTCATGTGGATGAAGTCCCTGATTGTCAACACCACAGGCTCCTCTCCTGCCTGGGCCTGAGCAAGTACCTGAGATGACAGTGGCTGTCGCTGCTACACGTGGGAGAGCCAGAGTGAGGTGTTCTGAAGGAGTTGGGGAGGAAGCACAGAGGGTTATGGTGTGGGAGTCTGGGGAAACCAAGTAAGGGAAGGTGTTACATCAACAGTGTGAGTGAGGTGACTGTAGTAGCAAGGATAGACTGAGAGTGAGGTGGCAGCGAGGAATGTGGCAAAGCAGAGAAGGCATCTTCTTTCTGACCAGACTGGTAACTTCAAACCAGGGTCTGATAGGACAGCTTCCTTTGCCAGTCCTCCAGGAACAGGACTCCCGTCCTGTGGATCTCCCTCTCGATCAGGACTTCCAGGTTCCTGTCGCAGAATTGCTGTACCATCATCACCTCCTCCAGCACGTACAGAATCCGTCCATTACTGACATAGGGCAGCTTTGAAATCCCAGTGCTCATCCAGGAACACAATCACCTTTTAAAGATGAAACAGGAAAAGGGGATGCCAGTCTTTTAGTGTATGTCTGTTAAGTAGCGAGTTGTTCCAGGGATGGTGCACAGTAAGGTGGCCTGTAAATTGGATGATAGAGATGCCACAGAGGCAGGCTAGGAGACTAGATGGGATTGAGGTACATAAGGAGGAGGTATTAGCAATTCTGGAAAGTGTAAAAAATAGATAAGTCCCCTGGGTCGGATGGGATTTATTCTGGGATTCTCTGGGAAGCCAGGGAGGAGATTGCCAAGCCTTTGGCTTTGATCTTTATGTCGACATTGTCTATAGGAATCGTGCCAAAAGACTGGAGGATAGCAAATGTTGTTCCCTTGTTCAAGAAGGGCAGTAGCGACAACCCTGGAAATTATAGACCGGTGAACCTTATTTCAATTGTGGGTAAAGTGTTGGAAAGCGTTATAAGAGATAGAATTTATAATCATCTAGAGAGGAATAAGTTGGTTAGGGATAGTCAACATGGTTTTGTGAAGGCTAAGTCATGCCTCTCAAATCTAATTGAGTTCTTTGAGAAGGTAACCAAACAGATGGATGAGGGTAAAGCGGTTGATGTGGTGTATATGGATTTTAGTAAAGTGTTTGATAAGGTTTCCCATGGTAGGCTATTGCACAAAATACAGAGGTATGGGATTGAGGGTGATTTAGCGGTTTGGATCAGAAATTGGCGAGCTGAAAGAAGACAGAGGGTGGTGGTGGATGGGAAATATTCATCCTGGTGTTCAATTACTATTGGTGTACCGCAAGGATCTGTTTTGGGGTCACTGTTGTTTGTCATTTTTATAAATGACCTGGATGAGGGCTGAAAAGGTTGGGTTAGTAAATTCGCAGATGACACTAAGGTCGGTGGAGTTGTGGATAGTGACAAAGGATGTTGCAGGTTACAGAGGGACATAAGCTGCAGAGCTGGGCTGAGAGATGGTAAATGGAGTTTAATGTGGAAAAGTGTGAGGTGATTCACTTTGGAAGAAGTAACAGGAATGCAGAGTACTGGGTTAATGGTCAGATTCTTGGTATTGTAGATGAGCAGAGAGATCTCAGTGTCCAGGTACATAGATCCATGAAAGTTGCCACCCAGGTTAATAGGGTTGTTAAGAAGGTATATGGTGTGTTAGCTTTTATTAGCAGAGGGATTGAGTTTCAGAACCATGAGGTCATGCTGCAGCTGTACAAAAACTCTGGTGCAGCCACCTTTGGAGTATTGCATACACTTCTGGTCGCTGCATTATAGGAAGGATGTGGAAGCTTTGGAATGGGTTCTGAGGAGACTTACTAGGGTGTTGCCTGGTATGGAGGGAAGGCTGATGGATTTTAGGCTGTTTTCATTAGAGAGAAGAAGGTTGAGAGGTGACTTAATTGAGACATATAAGATAATCAGAGGGTTAGATAGGGTGGACAGTGAGAGCCGTTTTCCTCGGATGGTGATGGCTAGCATGAGGGGACATAGCTTTAAATTGAGGGGTGACAGATATGGGATAGATGTCAGAGGTAGTTTCTTTACTCAGAGAGTAGTAGGGGTGTGGAATACTCAGCCTGCCATAGTAGTAGACTCACCAACTTTAGGGCATTTAAATAGTCAATGGATAGACGTACGGATGAGAATGAAATAATGTAGGTTAGATGGACTTCAGATTAGTTCCACAGTTCGGCACAACATCGAGGGCTGAAGGGCCTGTACTGCGCTGTAATGTTCTATGTTCTATGAAGCTAATTAATGTAGAATTTGGTAAAATAGGGTCAGAAAACTTGTTAGGCCATGTAGTTAAAACCCTCCAAGAAGCTAAAAACAATTCAACCTTAACCAAAAACTATGTAATGTTCAGCCCCATAGAGTTTCAAAGAGAGTAAAAGACACAGTGGTATGTAGGAAGAATCCTGAATTTTCCATTATTGTCAACTTTATAAGAACAAAGAAAAGTTTAGAATCAAATATAGATCTTTACAACAAAGAAGGAGACCATTTGCCTCACCATACCAATTCTAGCCCTCAATCCCCCAATTAGTTTCACTTCACGTTAACAATTATTCATCTCTTCTTCAAACATTGATTCAGTTTCCCTTTAAATGATATTACAGACTGAAGAGACTTGAATGTTGCTGGAAGGAGATGAAAAATCAAAGCCCTCTGGGCAATAAATGCTGGCCTAGCCAGTGACACCCACATACTGTAAATAAATTTTAAAAAAACAGAAGGAGCAATAACTGCAATAGTAGAGATCATTTTGGCAAGATAAAGCTCATACAGTAAACGAGAAACTTCACCACTAATACTGAAGGGCAGAGGTGAAAAATGCATGTCAATTATTGACTTTTCCTTATGCCCTGTCTAAACTTTGAGAGGTATTAGAACGACCTCCTCAGTTATGGGAGCAGTACTCGAGTCTAAGGCAAACTCGGGCTTTAGAAGAGATTCTTTTTCTGAAGATTCTTTCACATGAAGGAGGAAATTAAACTTGGTTCACCTTCTTGAATGGAGAAAACGTGGGCGTTCCAGATGCAGGAGCAGACCAGGGATGTAACCCGATGAACTGGAAGAGAGCTGTGCACTCTGTCCCCCTCGGTAATACTTACATTGTCAGTGTGATTAGCCTGATAGACAGCAATAGTATAAACACCCCCATCCTTCAGTTCAACCTCTCCTTCAACATGGAGAAAACTCGGCCCAACTCCTGAGAGCTGTAAAGAACACCTAAGGTAAAGGAACACATAAAACATAGCTGCATCAGGGCGAAGGATTAGTAATAGTCTGTCTGAAAGCACTTCAAAGGCTCTCACTGTACAAAATCAGCATTGATTCAGACCGAAATAAGGCTGCTCATTTGAGTGAGTTTGTATAGCTATCATAATATGTGGATGGGTGAGTGGACGTGTGTGTGTGTGAATTGTTTATGCTCATCTGTCTAATGTTACTGCATAACAAAATATGACTGTGTACATTTGTGGATATTATTTGCATCTACATGTTAGTACATGTTAGATGGGCCGAATGGCCTTACTTCCGCTCCTATGTCTTATGGTCTTATATACAAGTTTTATACTTGTTTATGTGATTTGGATTGTTGTCTGTTACAAAGAACTACATAGAAAGTGTAACAGAGAAACAACACATTGGCCAAATCAGTCTACGCTGTTGCTTGTCATAGTCTTGGAGCTATACAGCATGGAAACAGGCCCTTCGGCCCAACTCGTCCATGCTGAACAAATTTCCTAAACTGAACCAGTCCCATTTGCCTGTGTTTGGTCAATATCCCTTTAAACCTTTCTTATCCATGTACCTGTCCAAATGTCTTTCAAATGTTTAAGTGTACCCACCTCTACCACTTCCTCTGGCAGCTCATTCCCTTATATGAACACCTTCTGTGTGAAAAACGTTACCACTCAGGTCCTTTTTAAACCTTTCCCCTCTCACCCTGATCCTTTGCCCTCTAGTTTTGGACTCCCCTACCCTGGGGAAAAGACCTTGGCTATTCGCCTTACCTATGCCCCTTGTGATTTTATAAACCTCTTTAAGGTCATCTCTCGCCCCCTACACACCAGAGAAAAATGTCTCAACCTATTCAGTCCCTCCTTATAATTCAGACAAAATATTTTTGTTAAACAGGAGTCAGGAGAACTAGTACAGCAATGAGCCAAACTAAGTAGGTCAAGTATATGGGGTATAAATCGAAAGCAAGATGTCGGATTTATATCTCTTGGTTTCAATCATTTTGGCATTAAGGAAATATTATGATAGAGAGTGACTAGCCATACACAAGGATATAAGAAATTTGACAGTCACACTCAAGCTCCTCAAGCCTCTGAAAAATGGACACTGGAGCTTCTGGGTCAAGCAGGTAATTGTTTTTTTAGGTACATCAACAGGAAGACATCTCCTCCATTTGATCCGTTCCTCACAGAAGCCTACAATGTCCTAGCTGCCCCTTCACAGGTTGCTCTTCAACCCCACCGGTGTTTGGGGATCTACCTTGCCTCACCACAGCTTCTGACAAGCCCAGATCTCTCACTCCTCTCTCTCTCTCTCTCTCTCGAGTGCTGGAGACTGTCTTGAGCTTCCCTGACACTGTCCTCCTGCCAAGCCCACTCTGCAGCCAGCCAACCCACTAGCTGTCGAGCTGCAGTGCCTCAAATTGAAGTTATTACAAAGTCCAGCCATCCAATTCAACAGAGTCCCGACAACTCTGGCCTTATTGAGTTTTCCCAGCCAACTTTGGGGCCAGTGTAATTCCTCACCAATTTACTACTTGGAAGTAACCTGGTGGAATTGAAATTACCCACCAGAATTTCCAAGTCTTTGTACTTCTATGTCGCTGTGTCAGTGATCATCTACTTAGCTTCTAACTCAGTGTTTAATTAATCCAATCATTTAAGGTTAAGGTGGTAAAAGAATCAGCACTAATGAAGTTAAAACAGTATGATATCCCGGTCCCAGTGTGAACATACACCCTTACGGTCAGTTTATATCTGTCAGAATTGCCAGGGTAATATTCCAGCTGAGCGAATGGAATTTGGCAGTCCAGGAAATGCAGTATGACAACCTTACAGATTATTCTCCAACGATTATAGGAGCATATGATGTACCCAGAAACAGAAGCCAGTAAAACTTGCAAATGATGCATGCTGGAATTCCAGTGCGACCAGTATCTTCATTTCCAAGTATTACTGATTTTTTACTGGTTTCTCCATCTGGGTAGGAGCAGGATTAGGTCATTCAACCCATCAAGTCTTCTCTGCCACTCTGTAAGATTTTAGCTGATCTGATGGTGACCGTAACTCCACTTTCTGGTCTGTCTCCTATAAAACCGAATTCCCTTGTTGATCAAAAATCTTTCTAACTCTTCCAGGACCCAACCTCCACAGGTCTGGTGTGGAGAATTCCAAAGACTAACAACCCTCTGAGAGGAGGAATTCTTCCTTTATCCCAGTCTCAAAAATAGTAATAAAGATCCGTCAGGAACAGGGCAACACTGAAAGCAACGAGACACAGAGTAACTCACTTGGAAATGTTACTGAGATATAGCTCATTTGAGGAAGCATGATACAGCCTTCAAATTATTACTTTTCATAGAGAAAAGCAAATATAAATTGGAAGTAGGTCTGAAAATATCTGGAAAGTGCAATTAAAATGGGAATGAGCAGATGATGCAAGCTGCAAACACTTTACAGCATAAGAATGGATGATGATGGGAGAATTGTGGACATAACTTTGTTTCTGTGTTTTCAAGTGATGGGTATGAGGACAGGGGAGAAGAGGGAGCTCGAATTAACAATCAAGTAACACAGTGCATTGTACATTTCTTACCTGCCGGGTCGTACAGGTGTGTAGAGTGATGGGTCAAAAGGCCTCACTTTCAGGTCTTTAACAGTGTCTGGTTCACACGTCAACCTCAGAGATTTGTTGCTGCTGGTATCTGGTATTTCCAGCACAGGAAAAATCCTGTAGATGATACAATCGATTGATGTGCAACACTTTGTAATCCGAGCAATCATTTGGATCTAATTAGCAGGTGATGAACTAATTACCTCCATAGCTGCAGCCTACTACACTGGATCCACTGAAGGTACATTCATTCACCAACTATATTTACTCTGAGGCCTTTTCATTATAATTCCTGCCAGCAATCAACAGTGCTGAACATTGTGCAATCAGCAGCAAACATCTCCACTTCATGACAGGAGGAATGTCATTGGTGAAGCAACTGAAGGTGGCTGGGCTAGTGCACTACCCTGAGGTTGCAGGCTCGTGTGCCGCAGTGGCGGTGTCCCTACCTCTGAGTTAAGAGGCCTGGGTTAAAGTTCCACCTGCTCCAGAGGTATGTAATAACCAGGTTGTTTTGACAGTATCTACCCTGAGGGTGAGGCCTCTTGTGGTCATACCTCAATGATTGAGCCACCAGGCCTGGCTTCAAGTCCCACCATCTCCGCAGGTGAATCTGAACAGAATTCATTTCAAATAATTACCTTCAGAAACTCCTGCAGGATACCCTAGATCTGATATGATGCAGTTTAATATCTAACTTTGCCGGTATATCCAGCTTTCCTGTGCATTATACTCCAATCACATCAGCACTTTGTGCTAATGTGCAGTTCAAAAGTAGATGTAGATATTGTCTCAATAAATGCAGGAACCCTCTACAATGCCTCAATTGCATCAATTCATGTGGATACCCTCTGCCATTCCCCAGTACATGCAGATCTCTTCTACAGTGACCATCTTCAGTAAGCAATACATCCAAGTTCAGAAAATCACATACCGTACCAGAGCTGAATTATCCAAAACCTTCACACTGTTGTCAGGAATCTGGAGGAATAACAATAACCACAAATATTACTATAATAAAGGGATTGAAAATCCAAGTTCAATACAAAGTAAACTCCATGCTGCCCTCATCAAATACTTCCAGAACAGGGACTACATGAGGTTAGATTCAGAGTAAAGCTCTTCTACACTGTCCCCATCAAATACCCCAGGACAGCTTGGGTTTAGATTCAGAGGAAAGCTCCCTCTGCATTGTCTCCATCAAACTCTCCCAGGACAGGAACAGCGCAGGGTTAGACACGGAGTAGAGCATTTCTACACTGTCCCCATCAAACACTTCCGGGGCAAGGGAAGAACAAGGTTAGACACAGAGTAAAGCTCCCTCTACACTGTCCTCATCAAACACTCCCAGGACAAGAACAGTGCAGAGTTGGTAGAGTAAAGCTCCTTCTATAATTCCCATCAAACACTACCAGGATGGGTCCAGCATGGGCTTAACATGTAGAAAACTCTTAACTGATTCTTATTTAAAGTGTCTCTTAAATCCCTCTGAATTGGCCCCGCAGACTCCCCTGTTGTATCAAACCACACCAAAGTATTGGAATCAGAGGGATCACTCAGTATTGACCTAGGCACGAGAAACAACAATGACAAATCCAGCCGTGTCAGCCCTGAAAGTCTCCTCACTAACATCTGGAGAGATTGGGGGAAGCAGTCCCACAGATGAGTCAAGCAACAGCTTGATACAGTAATCCTCACTGAATCAGATCTTGGAGACAATGTCCAGATCCCATCAGCATCATCCTGGGTATGACCTAGACCATCAGCAGAGCAGACCCACCAGATGTAGTGAGTGACACAGTGCTGTATAGTTGGGTGGGAGTTACAGTGGGAGCCCTCAACCTTGACTCTGGCTGTCATTGGGTGAAGAGAGAGGCATGAGAATAGAGTAAAAAATTCCAATGTCCATCACCAAAACTTGCTAGGTCCCATCATTGTTGGCTGAGCTGGCTGTGTCCTTAAATTCACAGTTGCCAAGTTGGCAGATGGTGAAGGAACCAAAAAAATGGAAAGACCTGTTTTATTTGATCCACATAATGGCTGCAGACAGACCTGTCTATCGCAGTTGAGATAGGAGTGGCCACTGTGCCTCCCTCATGCTATCTTCACATCCAAACTACCCTCCATCATGTTGTATGGCACTGTTAACTGTGATAAATGGTATATACCACATTGTATGGCACAGAACAGGACTAGAAACTCAAACCTGGTCATCCAGGACGCAAAAGCACAACCTCATGGTCTGGCATATCCCTTACTCCATCACTACCATCAAGCCAGGGGAACCCTGGTTCAGTGAAGGGTCCAGCAGAGCATGCCAGGAGCAGTCCCAGACATATGTGCATGAGGGGGCTCAAGCTGATGGAGCTGCAACACAGGATTACCTGCTTGCAAAACAGTGTACGCAACAAGTGGTAATCAGGGCTAAATGGTCTCATAAACAACTGGTCAGGTGAACAACCCAAGTCTCAGGACATCATTGCAGGAGTTACTCAGGGCAGTGTCCTAGGCCCAACCATTTACAACTGCATCATGAATGACTTTCTCTCTATTATAAGATCAGAATTCGGCATGTTTGCTGTCAAATGCACACTATTCAGTGCCATCCATCAATCTTCAGATACAGCAAGACAGAGTCAGGCTTGTGTGGCAAGTAACATTTATGCCGCCCCTACCAGGCAATGACCATTCTAACATGAGAGAATTATACCACCTTCTTTTGACATTTTTCACAATGATATAAAATATCATCTGTAGAATTTGAAGAATTTCATCATCCTGATTTTAATTCCTGGTACTTTCACGAATTGAAATGGTTTAGAAAAGGGACCAAAAGCACCGAGTTCAATTGTAAAAAGAGATCTCTGGACACACCAAGGTTGGCCAAGTTTTATGAAACCAGCATGGATTAAACTAAGGACAGTCTGAGCTAAAACTATCTTCCCAAAGGTAATGAAACTAGCCCACACCTCCATGGGAGGCATCAATACATCTTCACTTCTACTCGATTCATACCATTACGAGAATCTGCACATTTTGGAGATGATACATTGCCTGTAGTTATCAAGCTTGGACAAAATAAGAGGATCGCACAGGGAATGCACGGCCAGCTTGTATTTCAAGGTGTTAAAGACAGACCAAGAGGTGATGGGTCAGTGACTGCAGCATTGAACACAGTTTGGCAAAGGCTGTCTCTCTATCTCCGCTTTTCAAAAAATCAAAACTGCCTGATAACACTGAAACCAGAACTTAAAAACAAATGCAATATTTTCTATAGGTGATGGTCCAATCAACTAACCAATTGTGGTTTCAGGTTAGAGCCTTATGTGTCAAGGACAACCAGAAAGTCTGTAATGTGTAGGTTCCGTTATCTTCCTTTTAACCAACTATATTGCTCTTAATTATGTCTCGCATGTCTGTGTGAGTGCCTATGTGCTTGTGCATAACGACTGTACACTTGACATTACACATTCATTGCACATATTTTTCTCAGGGTTAGCAGGAAATAAACACTTTTTTTAAAATCATGAAAGCCTTGTGATTGTGAACTAATACTGGAAGGAAACAATTTTAACTTGAAAGTGGCATAGCCTTCTGCTAAAAAGAACTTAAAAGCTTTCTTGCAATTCAAGAAGGTTGGAAAGTCAGTTTAATGCTTCTCACCTGGTTATAAAACTCTCAGTGGCATTAGCACTACTGACTTCCCCCTGACTAACATCAGAACTGGACTAGCCTTACAAATATAGTGGCTGCATTTTGGGGAGACTGTGACATAGTGGTAATGTCATTGGATTAGTCCTCCAGCAGCCCAAGCTAATGCTATGTGGAACAGATTCAAGTTTCACGTGGTAACTGGTGGAATTGAAATGAAATTAATAAATCTGGAATATAAATTTAATCTCAGTAACGGTCTCATTAGTTGTTGTAAGAATCCAGCTGGATTTCCACCCACCTGTTCTCAAGAAACTATAGATATGCAAATGGGCTTGAATATCCTTATCTTTAAGTCACTGAAGGCTAATATGCAGGTTCAACATGCTACTAGGAAGGCTAGTGGAATGTTAGCCTTTATTGCAAGAGGATTTGAGTACAGGAGTAGTGAAGTTGTGTCTTGATTGTATAGGAACTTGGTTAGACTACACCAAGAGCACAATATGCAATTTTGCTCTCCTTTTACAGGAAAGAGGAGGAGTGTAACAAAGGTTCACCAGATTTGTTCCTGGATGATGGAACAGCCCTCTGAAGAGAGACTGGGCAAACTGGTCCTGTATTCTCTACAGTTTCAAAGAACGAGAGGTGATGTCATTGATACTTACAAAATACTTAGAGGAATAAACAGGGTAGATTCAGGTAAGATGTGAAGTCTAGAATCAGACAGGCACAATTTAAAATAAAAGAGGGATGCTTTTCAGGACTGAGATGAGGATAAATTATTTTACTAAGAAATATGTGAAATATGATATATATCTTTACTACAGAGGACTGTGGACGTTCAGTCTTAAAGTATGTTTAAGGTAACAATTGATAGAATCCTATTTATCAATAAAGAGTTATCAGGACAGTGTGAGTAAAATGTCAGAGGTCACATGACACCAGGTTTTAGTCCAACAGCTCTATTTAAAGTTAAAAATCACACAACACCAGGTTATAGTCCAACAGGTTTATTTGGAAGCACTAGCTTTTAGAGCGCTGCTCCTTCATCAGGTAGGAGTGGTGTAGGATCCTGGCCCACTAGCTACTTAATGATGGAGCAGCGCTTTAAAAGTTTGTGATTTTAAATAAACCTGTTGGACTATAACCTGGTGTTGTGAGATTTTTAACTTTGTCCACCCCAGTCCAACACCAGCACCTTCACATTAAGTGAAGTGTTTGTTCAGCCATAATTAGAATAAATGGTTGTTTAAGGAAGGAAATTTGCTGTCCTTACCTGGTCTGGCCCACTTGAATTTCCAGACTCACAGCAACATGGTTAACTCTTAAACTGAAGTAACTGAGTAAGCCACTCAATTCAAGAGCAGTTAGCAATTCCTTTTTTATTCTATCCCGGCTGGGCCAGCATTTATTACCCAACCTAGCTGCCCTTGAGAAGGTGGGGGGGATCTGCCTTCTTGAACCACTGTAGTCCATGTGCTGTAGGTTGACCCACAATGCCCTTAGGGAGGGAATTCCAAGAATTCCAGGCAACATTGAAGGAACAGTGATACATTTCCAAGTCAGGATGGTGTGTAGCTTGGAGGGGAATTTATAGGGGGCGGTATTCCCGTGTATTTGCTGCCCATGTCCTTCTGGATGGAATTGGTTGTGGGTTTGGAAGGTGCTGTCTGAGGATCTTTGGGGAATTTCTGCAGTGCATCTTGTAGATAGTACACACTGCTGTTACTGAGCGTCGGTGGTACAAGGAGTGAATGATTAGATTAGATTAGATTCCCTACAGTGTGGAAGCAGGCCCTTCGCCCCAACCAGTCCACACCGACCCTCTGAAGTGTAACCCACCCAGACCCATATCCCCTCTGACTAATGCACCTAACACTATGGGCAATTTAGCATGGCCAATTCACCTGACCCTGCACATCTTTGGACTGTGGGAGGAAAGCGGAGCACCCGGAGGAAACCCACGCAGACACGGGGAGAATATGCAAACTCCACAGTCACCTGAGGCTGGAATCGAACCTGGGACCCTGATGTTGTGAGGCAGCAGTGCTAACCACTGAGCCACCGTGCCGCCCATCTTGTGGATGATTGTTCCTGGACAGTGTCAAGCTTCTTGAGTGTTGCTGGAACTGTACCCTAATAAATATTGGCATTCATACCCCATGAAAAAATAAGTTTTTAAAAAATGAACAGGTCAGAGTCTATGATTTTTCTGGCCAGTAACTCACCTCCTGAATTCTCAAAACCTGTCAACCATCAACAAACACAGGTCAGAAGTTTAATGGAATACTTTGCACTTGCCTGGATGCATACATCTCCAATGGGAAACAAATATTGTCAGAGTCACCAATGCCCAGAACACTGACAATAAAAATGGTTCATTTTTACTGCTGACCTGTTATTTCTTCCTTCTCACCTGTTTGAGGATGAGTTCACTGGTCTTAGAATCTCGTACCATGAACAATGTACTGCTGGTCTCTGAGTCCATAGTGACATTTATGTCTAAAGGCCGCTGGGGAACCGTACAGTTTACTGGAACAATGTGGAACATGAGGGTATCGATGGGCACAAGGTAACTGTCAGAAAACTGAAAAGAAATAAGTTAGTGGAATTCGGCAAGCAAGTTGAGATTATTTTCTGCTCATCATAAAGTAAACACTGGTTGCTGTGACAGCAGCGAATAACAGAAATGGTACACAGCCATCTGTGGGCAGGGCTATTCCCTTTTTGATCTCAGGATTCTATGAAGCTATATTATCCATCCCCAGTTGCCCTGTAAAAGTGGTGTTTTAAAGTATGCCAGAATGGAGCAAGAGTGATAAGTAGACCTTAGTGGATGGGGTGTGCAGGTTTGCAAGCTAGAAGGAGTAGTAATAATTGGCCTCAACATCCTCAATTAAAGAAAGGCAGGTTTCTGACACTGATGATAACACAGGGATTCTGTTCCAACATCAGATGATCAGAGATTGATTAGATTAGATTAGATTACTTACAGTGTGGAAACAGGCCCTTCGGCCCAACAAGTCCACACCGACCCGCCGAAGCGAAACCCACCCATACCCCTACATTTACCCCTTACCTAACACTACGGGCAATTTAGCATGGTCAATTCACCTGACCCTACACATCTTTGGAGTGTGGGAGGGAACCGGAGCACCCGGAGGAAACCCACGCAGATACGGGGAGAACATGCAAACTCCACACAGTCAGTCGCCTGAGGCGGGAATTGAACCCGGGTCTCAGGCGCTGTGAGGCAGCAGTGCCACCGTGCCACCCACATGGGGCCCATCTATAAGACCTTTCGGTCATAGTGAGCTGATCTGACATTCACTGGCTGAGAACATCCATATAAAATAGCGCCTGAAGTGAAGTTTGTATGCATGATAATTCTGAGGCAATAAGAAGTAAAACAGTGAGGCAGCAGGATTTAGGAGCAAGCTGCCTGATCTGTTCCAAAGTGTGAACAGGATTGTTATAAGAAATTACTCGTTTTCCTTCATTAAATGTGCAGATATTGGCATTTCAAACTTTCAATGAAATCAGGGCTGAAAGTACTGTCCTGCTTCATATTGGATTTAGCTTCACTTACAGGTGATGGCCAAAGCTGGGTGACTACAGTGGGGATTTTGAAATTTGCAGAAACTATAAGTTTCCTTCCTTTGCCTTTAAGAAAGAGAAGCCTTGATTGAAATGTTACAAAGTTATGGGGACGTCCATTGACATAGAGAATAACATCAACAGGATGCTTCAATGTGTAGTAAGTTAAAAAAAACTGGAGGCCGGAGAGGAAAGACCGATCAGCCGTGATCCTACTGTATGGTGGAGCAGGAGCAAGGGGCCAAAGGACCTACTCCTGTTCCTATTTCCTATGACCTTAAGATAGTAACTGATGTATCAAACAGGAAACTCAGGAGATACCTCTGAATGAACAGAGGGTGTCTAATACGTGGAACTGATGACCTTGTGGAGTGGCTGTGGTGATTACTGCCAATCCATTTCAGGGAAGTGAAAGGTGTAAAATGATAAGTTTGACCAAGTGAGAATACACCATGTGAAAAGATGCTCCTGTGGAGCTGAAATATCTGAGCTTTTGTGCTGAATAGCCTATTTCAGTGCAGTAATTCCATGCAATTTCATAGCTCTCACATCAGTCACAATATGGCAGTGAGAGTAGAACGTGGCTGTTTTGGACCCTCAGCTCAAAGGTTACCAGATTGTTAGTAGCGTCTAACAAGATAAACATTGGTATCCTGTTTTATCTTGAGGCAGTGCTAAACAGTGCTTGTTGTGGGTAAAACACTACATTTCCCAAATTATTTGTTCTTTAAGCATTTGAGCAACAAACAGGAAAAGAATGTGGCTGTGAGTGAATATGAGTACTTCCAACTTTGAGCATCAATGTTCACTTTGAAAAGTAGCGTCAGTTCTTTGTGCAGTGTCTGGCCATTATATCATTGTCCCCTTGGTTTTCTTTGATGATAATGTTAAGGAAATGAACAATAAGTTATAACAGAATGCATTCTTACTGTTTGTGGGTCCATTGTAATGTGATTCTTGAAGAAGTCAATGCTGAATTGACAAGGTGCTCCATTAAATATTTTTAGTTCAGTCATGCCATTTGGTGGAGGTGAAACCTGCCATTTCTGAGAAGAAAAATCCTTATCAAACATTAGAATAAGTTTTGAGGTTTCTACATTGCTTGTCAAAAGACATTCAGTTCCACCTACTTTTATCAGCCTCCTTGCTGCAACCTCCACCACAATGTAACTCAGAATGTACTGTCCATAGCTGTTGTTTCTGGCACTAAATGTGTTTGGTGGGAGAGAGAGCCAGGTTGGTTGTTGGTGTGAAGTAGTGGATTATAACTCAAGCTGTCAATGGAAAACTTCTAAATCAAAATGGTCCAAGAATGTGGGATTGGCACTGTCCTCTACTAACCAGTGCACCAGCTCTTCATCATTAGACATTGAGTTCATCGAGGTAAAGATGTCATACTCCCAAGTTATGTGTGGCATAGGTTAGATACAGAGTAAATCTCCCTCTACCCTGTTCCATCAAACACTCCCAGGATGGTTTCAACACAGGGTTAGATACAGAATAAAATTCCCTCTGCAATGTTCCCACTAAATGCTCCAGTCCAGTCATATGGATAAAACATGTCTCTTAATTCTACAATGTATAGACACCACCTTCTGCAATCAATTAAATCTATAACGCCAGGTTACAGTCCAACAGGTTTAATTGGAAGCACTAGCTTTCGGAGCGCCGCTCCTTCTTCAGGTACCCGCAGGGGCAGCGCTCCGAAAGCTAGTGCTTCCAAATAAACCTGTTGGACTATAACCTGGTGTTGTGTGATTTTTAATTTTGTCCACCCCAGTCCAACACCGGCGTCTCCACATTAAATCTGTAATGTATAAATAGTCTGCCCAAAATGTACAAATAATTAAGTGAAAGCTGTAAAACAAGCTGTAGCTTCCCACTGAATCAAACCAAGTCTCACCTGAATCTGTACCTGGACAATCCCAGTGATACAGAATGCCACAGCAGCTCCTATCATCCCAATAGACATCCTTGTGACTGGCCTGTAGAGTAACAGCAAAAAAAGTGAAAGGGTGTTAATCATCTGAAAAAGAAACACAAATCCTCAGAGTTGATATATTGTAAAAGAAGGTCATTCTGCTCATCATGTCTGCACTTCCTCTCTCGATGAGCAATTCACTCAATGATATTCTTTATCATTTCCTCATAATCCTGTACATTCTGCCTTTACAAATAAAACTCTAGTTCCGTTTGAATGTCTCCACCACCCAGGAAGGCAGACCATTCCAGACTTGAGCCACTCATTATGTGAAGCTCTTCCTGATATTGTTTTTTCTCCTTTTGTCAATTACTTTAAATCTCCATTCTCCCCATGTCCACCAACCTGCCCATTCTCAATCCTTTCACAAGTGGAAGCAGAGTTTTTCCTATGTCCAGACCCTCATAATTTTGAATAATTCTCTCGGATCTCCTTTCTGTCCTCCTTTCTCCAAGTAAAGAGTCCCAACTTCTCCATGTTGTCTTCATGACTGAAGTCCCCCATTCCTGAAACCATTTTCATGAATTTTTCTCCAATGCACTTCCCTTCTTCCTAAGGTGTGACATTCAGATCTCTGCTGATGCTGAACTAATAGAAAAAACTAGGAGAAAGTGAGGACTGCAGATGCTGGGGATCAGAGCCTAGTAACCCTCCAACCACAAGGGATGAATACAGATTTCTCCAGTTTCCTCATTTCCCCTCCCCCCACTTTTTCTCAGTCCCAACCCTCTGACTCAGCACCGCCTTCTTGACCTGCAATCTTCTTCCCGACCTCTCCGCCCCCACCCCCTCTCCGGCCTGTCACCCTCACCTTAACCCCTTCCACCTATCGCATTTCCAACGCCCCTCCCCCAAGTCCCTCCTCCCTACCTTTTATCTTAGCCTGCTTGGCACACCCTCCTCATTCCTGAAGAAGGGCTTATGCCTGAACCGTCGATTCTCCTTCTCCTTTGATGCTGCCTGACCTGCTGTGCCTTTCCAGCAACACATTTTTAAGCTCTGATGTTGAACTAATGTCTCATACAAATCAACATAAAGTCCTTGTTCTTAGATTGTCTGGCCCTATTAATGAAGTCTAAGATATTGTATGTTTTAGTAACTGCTTTCTCAATCTGTCCTGCTTCAATGATTTATGGACATATATACAAAGCTTCTCTGTTCCTGCATCTGCCTTTGGAATTGTGCTCTTTAGTTTACATTGTTTCTCTATGTTCCTATGACCAAATTGAATTACTTCACATTCCTCTGCGTTTAACTTCATGAGTATGTCCCTTGCCAACTCAATCCATTCATTGTACAGAAATATAAATACACGAGTTATTCAATGTCTTTTTGAATCCTATACTTTCCTCCTCAGGTTACAAAGTTTTCAATCTTTTTGTCATCTACAGGCTTTGAAAATGTGTCTTGTACTCCAGGTTCTGGGTAATTAATACATATCAGGAAAAGTTGGGAGTCTCAACCCTGGTTCCAGGGGAGCTCCTCTATGGACCTTTCACTTGTCCAAAAAGCATCTATTAACAATTACTGTTTCCTCACTCAGTCAGTTCTTTGCTGGTCAGTTCATTGTGTGGCACTGTGTCAAACATCTCTTGGATATCTGAGAGGGAGAGAGAGAGAGGGGGAGGAGCTGGAAATTATCAGAACAAAAGAGAGAATTAATCCTGCAAATAGGAGTATTACTCATCAGAAAGCGAGAGAGAGCAGAACCTTCATCAGGAAGAGACAGAGACAGAGACAGAGACAGAGAGAAGTGGTTAATAATTCTCATTTCGGGAGAAAGTAACAGAGTGACAGATTAAAGATCAGAAAGAGAGACTGAAAATAAAAAATGCTGGTGATCACAGTGGGTCAGGCAGTATCCATGGAGAGAAAGCAAGCTAATTCTAGCTGACTATTCATCAGAGCTGAAGTGAAGTGTAGAGGAGACAGCATTTATGCGATAATGGGGCGTAGGGGGGAGGTTTGGAGTTTACTTAAGCTGAACTATCAACAGCCTTTCTCCCCCAGCACTGCACCCTTCCTACACACCCCACCGTCACGTGTCAGTCCTCAGCATGCTGCAGTGTTCCAGTGAATCACAGTGTAAGCTGAAGGAACAACATCTCATCTTTAAAGTCTGCAGCTTGCAACCTTCTTTTAGCTTTATTCGTTACATTGTCTGTCACCACGAGACAAGAATCCAGAGAAAGTATATTCCTGTCAGGGTGAAAGGGAAGGCTGCTAGGTATACGGAATGTTGGATGACTAAAGAAATTGAGGGTTTGGTTAAAAAGGAGAAGGAAGCATATGTTAGGTATTGACAGGATAGATCGAGTGAATCCTTAGAAGAGTATAAAGGCAGTAGGAGTATACTTAAGAGGGAAATCAGGAGGGCAAAAAGGGGACTTGAGATAGCTTTGGCAAATAGAATTAAGGAGAATCCAAAGGGTTTTTACAAATATATTAAGAACAAAAGGGTAACTAGGGAGAGAATAGGGTCCCTCAAAGATCAGCAAGGTGGCCTTTGTGTGGAGATGCAGAAAATGGGGGAGATACTAAATGAGCATTTTGCATCAGTATTTACTGTGGAAAAGGATATGGAAGATATAGACTGTAGGGAAATAGGTGGTGACATCTTGCAGAATGTCCAGATTACAGAGGAGGAGGTGCTGAATGTCTTGAAACGGTTAAAGGTGGATAACTCCCCAGGACCTGATCAGGTGTACCCTAGAACTCTGTGGGAAGCTAGAGAAGTGATTGCTGGGCCTCTTGCTGAGACATTTGTATCATCGATAGTCACAGGTGAGGTGCCGGAAAACTGGAGGTTGGCTAAAGTGGTGCCACTGTTTAAGAAGGGCGGTAAAGACAAGCCAGGAACTATAGACCGGTGAGCCTGACGTCGGTGGTGGGCAAGTTGTTGGAGGGAACCCTGAGGGACAGGATGTACATGTATTTGGAAAGGCCAGGACTGATTAGGGATAGTCAACATGGCTTTGTGCGTGGGAAATCATGTCTCACAAACTTGATTGAGTTTTTTGAAGAAGTAACAAAGAGGATTGATGAGGGCAGAGCGGTAGATGTGATCGATATGGACTTCAGTAAGGCATTCAACAAGGTTCCCAATGAGAGACTGATTAGCAAGGTTAGATCTTATGGAATACAGGGAGAACTGGCCATTTGGACACAGAACTGGCTCAAAGGTAGAAGACAGAGGGTTGTGGTGGAGGGTTGTTTTTCAGAATGGAGGCCTGTGACCAGTGGAGTGCCACAAGGATTGGTGCTGGGTCCTCTACTTATTATCATTTACATAAATGATTTGGATGCGAGCATAAGTGGTACAATTAGTAAGTTTGCAGATGACACCAAAATTGGAGGTGTAGTGGACAGCAAAGAGGGTTACCTCAGATTACAACAGGATCTGGACCAGATTGGTCAATGGGCTGAGAAGTGGCAAATGGAGTTTAATTCAGATAAATGTGAGGTGCTGCATTTAGGGAAAGAAAATCTTAGCAGAACTTATACACTTAATGGTAAGGTCCTAGGGATTGTTGCTGAACAAAGAGACTTTGGATTGCAGGTTCATAGCTCCTTGAAAGTGGAATCGCAGGTAGATAGGATAGTGAAGAAGGGGTTTGGTATGCTTTCCTTTATTGGTCAGAGTGTTGAGTACAGGAGTTGGGAGGTCATGTTGTGGCTGTACAGGACATTGGTTAGGCCACTGTTGGAATATTGCATGCAATTCTGGTCTCCTTCCTATTGGAAAGATGTTGTGAAATTTGAAAGGGTTCAGAAAAGATTCAGAAAAGATTTACAAAGATGTTGCCAGGGTTGGAGGATTTGAGCTACAGGGAGAGGCTTAACAGTCTGTGGCTGTTTTCCCTGGAGCGTCGGAGGCTGAGGGTGACCTTATAGAGGTTTACAAAATTATGAGGGGCATGGATAGGATAAATAGACAAAGTCTTTTCCCTGGGACGTGTGAGTCCAGAACTAGAGGGCATAGGTTTAGGGTGAGAGGAGAAAGATATAAAAGAGACCTAAGGGGCAACGTTTTCACACAGAGGGTGGTACGTGTATGGAATGAGCTGCCAGAGGATGTGGTGGAGGCTGGTACAATTGCAACATTTAAGAGGCATCTGGATGGGTATATGAATAGGAAGGGTTTGGAGGGATGGCAGGTGGGACTAGATTGGGTTAGGATATCTGATCGGCATGGACGGGTTGGACCGAAGGGTCTGTTTCCATGCTGTACATCTCTATGACTCTATCTCTCCCGTTCCCCTACCCCAGTGGGACTGTCTGACCTTTCCAATCTGGCAGGTGGACACACCTTGTCCTGCCTTTCTCTCATCTCAATCACTTAATCTGAGCTACCAACATTCTCTCTCCCCCAGCACTCCATGCACTCCCGACCTCCACAACTGCCTGCTCCTCACTTCAGATCAGCCTGATGAAGAGTTATCGAGACGCTGAACGTTAGTTTGCTCTCTGTCCATGGATGCTGCCTGATCCATTAGGATCTTCAGCATTTGTTGTTTTCAGTACAGATTCCAGCATCTACAGAAATTTGTTCTTACTTCAGAAAGAGAGAGTCAATTAAACTTCAGACCAAGAGAGAGTAAGGGAGTGAATTAGCCATCAGAGATTTAAATTTCAGGGAGGTTTATACAAACATCTAATCAAAGACGTTGGGTGGTTTATATATACAGTGACATCCAGGACTGCATAAGATGCAGAGCATCCAACCAAATGGTTCAGCTGGAGGTTTATGTAGAGTAACATTAGATGGGATAGAGTACAGGCTGGAATCTAATCAAGGTGGTTAGTACCTGTTACTATTATGGCCCTTTACTGAAGATTTCATGGATGGTTCCATTATTGAACAGTTATAGAATGTAACCCAGAAAAGAGGAGGTCAGTCAGTTCATCAATATAGTATCAGGTTGAGGGTTCTAGTGATACAATGGTAGTGTCCCTACCTTTGAGCCAGCAGGTCTGAATCCAAGTCCAACTTGCCCATATGTCATAATATGTCCAAGCAGACTGATTAAAAATAGTCATCAAATTGAGTTTTTGGTAATCCCACTCTGGCTCTTTCCTCATTGTATTTAAAATGAACTTTTCAAGCATTGATCCAATTCTTTTTTAAACGTTATGACTGAATCAGTTTCCGCCTTGATACAGATGTTACAGTCCAGATGAGAACTTGTTGCATAAACTCTCATCTCTTTAACAATGGGAATCTCTCCAACAAGATCTCATCAAAGAGACTGTCTCTTCAAAAGGAATCCTGTTACAGAGGGAGTCTTATCAAAGAAAACTGAAAATGTGTTGCTGGAAAAGCGCAGCAGGTCAGGCAGCATCCAAGGAGCAGGAGAATCGACGTTTTGGGCATGAGCCTTCTTCAGGAATGAGGAGGGTGTGCCAAGCAGGCTAAGATAAAGGTAGGGAGGAGGGACTTGGGGGAGGGGCGTTGGAAATGCGATAGGTGGAAGGAGGTTAAGGTGAGGGTGATAGGCCGGAGTGGGGGTGGGGGCGGAGAGGTCAGGAAGAAGATTGCAGGTTAGGTGCTGAGTTCGAAGGTTGGGACTGAGACAGGGTGGGGGAGGGGAAATGAGGAAACTGGAGAAATCTGAGGTCATCCCTTGTGGTTGGAGGGTTCCTAGGCGGAAGATGAGGCGCTCTTCCTCCAGCCATCGTGTTGCTATGGTCTGGCGATGGAGGAGTCCAAGGACCTGCACGTCCTTGGTGGAGTGGGAGGGGGAGTTGAAGTGTTGAGCCACGGGGCGGTTGGGTTGGTTGGTCCAGGTGTCCCAGAGGTGTTCTCTGAAACGTTCCGCAAGTAGGCGGCCTGTCTCCCCAATATAGAGGAGGCCACATCGGGTGCAGCGGATGCAGTAAATGATGTGTGTGGAGTGCAGGCGAATTTGTGACGGATATGGAAGGATCCCTTGGGAACTCAGATTTCTCCAGTTTCCTCATTTCCCCTCCCCCCACCTTGTCTCAGTCCCAACCCTCGAACTCAGCACCACCTTCCTAACCTGCAATCTTCTTCCTGACCTCTCCGCCCCCACCCCCACTCCGGCCCTCACCTTAACCTCCTTTCACCTATCGCATTTCCAACGCCCCTCCCCCAAGTCCCTCCTCCCTACCTTTTATCTTAGCCTGCATGGCACACTTTCCTCATTCCTGAAGAAGGGCTTATGCCCTTCTCCTGTTCCTTGGATGCTGCCTGATCTGCTGCGCTTTTCCAGCAACGCATTTTCAGCTCTGATCTCCAGCATCTGCAGTCCTCACTTTCTCATCAATGAAACCCTTACAAAAGAGGAATTCTCACCAATGCTCTCTGACAACACATGAAAGATTCCAGTGAAAGATTTCAAAAGAATTCAGCATCGCTCACATCATTCACAACTGAGATAAGAATAGTTTGGTTGTTCATTTATTCTCTGAGATACTTTAATGGACTGAGTGAGGTGAGGTTTGTCAGACACCCCCTGAGCTATTTCAGGGTAAGGTCAGGTGGACAGATGAAGCACAGACAGGTATTCTTACTGAATCAGAAGTTTTCGCTTCTCAAATTGAGGATAGATGAACCCTTCAAACAGCGGCAATAGCAACAGCACAAATAAAACGTTCAGACTCTGGAAGAAATAAAAACCACATTATTAAATGAAGGGGAATGAGTTAGAATAATATCCCTGACTGTGAGAATTTGAACCATTCAGCAAGATTGAGTCCTTATTCCTCCTTGATCTGAGGATTATAGCCACTTCCCTACGAAATGAGAAGTTCATTTCCCTTTCCCTTTTACTGAGGATTTTGAATCTTTCCACGCTGTTTCTGAAACCTGGGAAGGACCGTGACCTTCCTCTGTTAGTAGGATTCAATTCCCTTTTCCTACCTGACACTCAGATTGGTGGAGTAGTGGATAGTGAAGGGGACTGTCAGAGAAGACAGCAGAATATAAATAGATTAGAGAGGTGGGCAGAGAAATGGCAGATGGAGTTCAATCTGGGCAAATGTGAGGTGATGCATTTTAAAAGATCCAATTCAAGAGCAAACTATACAGTAAATGGAAAAGCCCTGTGGAAAATTGATGTACAGAGAGATCTGGGTGTTCAGATCCTTTGTACCCTGAAAGTGGCAATGCAGGTTGATAGAATGGTTAAGGAGGCATACGGCACGCTGTCCTTCATCGGACGGGGTATTGAGTACAAGAGTTGGCAGGTCATGTTACAGTTGTATAAGACTTTGATTTGGCCACATTTGGAATACTGTGTACAGTTCTGGTTGCCACATTAAAAAAAAAGGATGTGGATGTTTTGGAGAGGGTGCAGAGGAGGTTCACCAGGATGTTGCCTGGTATGGAGGGTGCTAGCTATGAGGAGAGGTTGAGTAGATTAGGATTATTTTCATTAGAAAGATGGGGGTTGAGGGGGCACCTGATTGAGGTCAACAAAATAATGAGAGGTGTAGACAGGGTGGATCGCAAGAAGCTTTTTCCCAGAGTGGGGTCTCAATTACCAGTGCTCATGAGTTCAAGGTGAGAGGGAAAAGTTTAAGAGAGATATGCATGGAAAGTTCTTTACACAGCAGGTAGTAGGTGCCTGGAACGCATTGCCAGCAGAGGTGGTTAAGGAGGGAATGATAGCATCATTTAAGATGTATCTAGACAGATACATGAATGGGCAGGGAGCAGAGGAATACAGATTCTTGGAAAATGGACAACTGGTTTAGACAGAGGATCTGGATTGGCACAGGCTTTGACGGTCAAAGGGCATGTTCCTGTGCTGTAACGGTCTTTGTTCTTTGTATCAATTCTGTAGTTCATGACCCTCTCTGTGTGACTCTGAACAGAGAGTAGGTATAAGGAAAATACTAGGCAAAAGTGAGGACTGCAGATGCTGGAAACCAGAGTTTAGATCAGAGTGGTGCTGGAAAAACACAGCAGGTCAGGCAGCATCCAAGGAGCAGGAAAATCAACGTTTCGGGCAAAAGCCCTTCATCAGGAATAGAGGTAGGAAGCCTCCAGGGTGGAGAGATAAATGGGGGGGTTGGGGGTGGGGAGAAGGTAGCAAAGAGTACAATAGGTGAATGGAGGTGACAGGTCAGAGGGGAGGGTGGAGCAGATAGGTGGGAAGGGAGATTGGCAGGTAGGACAGATCATGAGGACAGTGCTGAGCTGGAAGGTTGGAACTGGGGTAAGGTGGGGGCAGGGGAAATGAGGAAACTGGTGAAGTCCACATTGATGCCCTGGGGTTAAAGTCTTCCGAGGCGGAAGATGAGGCGTTAGGAAAAGACTGCCAGAAGCTAACAGATAAAAGTGACAGAACTGAAGGAATTCAGAGTGGGTAGACGATAAATTGATAAGGAAGATGTATTTGAAAGTCTGGCTCGAGTCAGATGAGAGGTATCCATTTTCACTTAGAGAACCAGAGGGACAGGACATAATATTTCAATCCTCCCCAGACCAGGGTTGGTATCAGAGGTCTGCAGAATTGCCAATATTACATTGTTGTCCAAAAATAATGTAAAGATAATGCCAGGTACTACAGGCCAGACAGTTTAATCTTTTTTTTAGATTACATTAGATTAGATTACTTACAGTATGGAAACAGGCCCTTCGGCCCAACAAGTCCACACTGACCCGCCGAAGCGCAACCTTTGTGGTGGGAAAGCTTTTAGAAATGATAATTGAGGAGAATAATAGTCACAATGAGTGAGGATTACTTAAGGAAAGCCAGCATGGAATTATTAAAGGTAAATCATGTTTACCTCACAGAATTGAGATTTTTGATGAGGTAATGGGGAAGGTTGATAAGAGTAATGTGTTTCATATTGTGCATTTGTGAAAGTACGATGGACTGTCACTTTAAGTGTCTGATCATGTGATGTAAAGAATATATCTGCCATTTTTGGCAGAAAATAGCCTAGTCTAACCTTGCTACCTGTAGAGTGAGCATCTCCTTAATAAAGCTGCTGTTTAACACTTTGGTCTCTTGGTCCTTCTTGGAATTTAATAAATTCAACAATATACACAATGGGATGTGGAGGAGCCGGTGTTGGACTGGGGTGGACAAAGTTAAAAATCACACAACACCAGGTTATAGTCCAACAGGTTTAATTGGAAGCACTAGCTTTCGAAGCGCTGTTCCTTCATCAGGTGGTTGGGAAGAGTAAGATGGTAAGACACAGAATTTATAGCAAACATTTACAATGTGATGTACTGAAATTATATATTGAAAAGGACCCGAATTATTTGTTAAGTCTCTCATCTGTTAGAATGACCATGTTGGTATCACTTCTTTCATATGTAAATCACAAACCTTTTTTTTAAAAAGTTATATTCTCAAGTGCACTTTAACAATTGGTGTCATGTCGGCCCAGATAAGGTACTGAAGGTGTTAACACCCTGTGAGGCTGTCTGTGCCACAATGGTCAGACTGATTCTAATCTAAAAAATGGATTTTCAGAATCTTACATTGATTCATGTAGTTTTTGAGCAAAGTAAAATGTAATTCTGCAAGTACAAATTCACCCCACAAACTTAAATGCGTATACGTGCATGCGTGCATGTGTGTGTGGCAGGGTGAGGGGAGGGGGTCGTTGGGTGGGGAGATATGACTGTCTGTGAGAGAGTGTATGCATGTATGTGAGTGCAAAGGGGTTTAAGACTAAGAGGGGGTGTGTGTGGGAGAGTATGTGTGAGGGTATGAGAGAGGGTCTGAGTGTGTGTGGTGTATGTGTGTGCGTCTGTCTGTGTGTGTGTGTGTGTGTGTGTATTGTGCAGTGGGGTGACCTGTAGTGTGACATGAACCCAAGGTCCTGACCTGCAGTCTTCTTCTTGACCTCTCCGCCTCCACCCTACTCCGACCTATCACCTTCACCTTGACCTCTTTCCACCTATCACATTTCCAACGCCCCTCCTCCAAGTCCCTCCTCCCTACCTTTTATCTTCTCCTGCTGAACACTCTCTGCTCATTCCTGAGGAAGGGCATGTGCCCAAAACGTCGAATCTTCTGTTCCCTAGATGCTGCCTGACCTGCTGTGCTGTTCCAGCAATAAAGTTTCAGCTTTGATCTCCAGCGTCTGCAGACCTCACTTTCTCCTCCTGGTTGAGGCCCTCCCTATGGGTATCGAACTTAGCTATCAGCCTCTGCTCGGCCACTTTTCGTTGTTGCCTGTCCCGAAGTCCGCCTTGGAGGATGGTCACCCAAAGATCCGAGGTCGAATGTCCTGGACCACTGAAATGTTCTCCGACTGGGAGGGAACACCCCTGTCTGTTGATTGTTGTGCAGTGTCTATTCATCCGTTGCCGTAGCCTCTGTTTGGTCTCGCCAATGTACCATGCCTCAGGGCATCCTTGCCTGCAGCGTATAAGATAGACAACATTAGCTGAGTCACATGAGTACCTGCCACATACATGGTAGGAGCAGTCCCCACGTGTAATAGTGGCATCCGTGTCAACACTCCTACACATCTTGCAGCATCTACCTGTGGCGTCCTGAAAGCCGGGCAGTGTGCTACAAACAATTGCTCGAACTGCCCGGCTTTCAGGACAATACCACACAATCCTGTCACAATAGATGCTGCAAGACATGTCAGAATGTCGACACTGATACCACCATTACACGTGGGGACACCTCCCACCATGTACGTGGCAGGTACTCATGTGACCCGGTCAATGTTGTCTATCTCATACGCTACAGGCAAGGGTGCCCTGAGGCATGGTACATTGGCGAGACCAAACAGAGGCGAGGGCAACGGATGAATAGATACTGCACAATAATCAACAGACAGGGGTGTTCCCTCCCAGTTGGAGAACACTTCAACAGTATAGGACATTCGACCTGGGACCTTCGGGTGATTATCCTCCAAGGTGGACTTCGGGACAGGCAGCAGCAAAAAGTGGCCGAGCAGAGGCTGATAGCTAAGTTTGGTACCCATAGAGAGGAGAAAGTGAGGACTGCAGATGCTGGAGATCAGAGCTGAAAATGTGTTGCTGGAAAAGCGCAGCAGGTTGAGATCAGGCAGCATCCAAGGAGCAGGAGAATCGACGTTTCGGGCATAAGCCCTTCCTCAGGAATGAGGAAAGTGTGTCCAGCAGGCCAAGATAAAAGGTAGGGAGGAGGGACTTGGGGGAGGGGCGTTGAAAATGCGATAGGTGGAAGGAGGTCAAGGTGAGGGTGATAGGCCGGAGTGGGGTGGGGGCGGAGAGATCAGGAAGAAGATTGCAGGTTAGGAAGGTGGTGCTGAGTTCGAGGGATTTGACTGAGACAAGGTGAGGGGAGGGGAAATGAGGAAACTGGAGAAATCTGAGTTCATCCCTTGTGGTTGGAGGGTTCCCAGGCCGAAGATGAGGCGCTCTTCCTTCAACCGTCGTGTTGCTATGGTCTGGCGATGGAGGAGTCCAAGGACCTGCATGTCCTTGGTGGAGTGGGAGGGGGAGTTGAAGTGTTGAGCCACAGGGTGGTTGGGTTGGTTGGTCCGGGTGTCCCAGAGGTGTTCTCTGAAACGTTCCTCAAGTAGGCGGCCTGTCTCCCCAATATAGAGGAGACCACATCGGGTGCAGCGGATGCAATAAATGATGTGTGTGGAGGTGCAGGTGAATATGTGGCGGATATGGAAGTATCCCTTGGGGCCTTGGAGGGAAGTAAGGGGGGAGGTGTGGGCGCAAGTTTTGCATTTCTTGCGGTTGCAGGGGAAGGTGCCGGGAGTCTGCATGTGGAGTCTGCATGTTCTCCCCTGTCTACTTGGGTTTCCGCTGCGTGCTCCAGTTTCCTCCCACAGTTGAAAGACCTACAAAGGTTAGATTAATTGACCAAGTTAAATTGCCCATAGTGTTCAGGGATGTGCAAGTTAGGTGCATTAGTCAGGGGTAAATGTAGAGTAACAGGGTAGGGGAAAGGATCAGGGTGGGTTACCCTTTGGAGGGTCAGTGTGGACTTGTTGGGCCAAATGACCTATTTCCACACAGTAGGGATTCAATTAAATGACAAGCCCATGGATTTCCGAAAGGTGTCATGTAATAGGCTGCCTATGGAGTTCAAGGAGTAGTGGCAACTTGGATACAAAGTGGGCAGAGTGACAGGAAACAGGGAGTAATAATGAACAAATGCTATTCAGATTGGAGCAATGAGTATAAAGACGCTCCACAGAAATCAGTGCAAGGACTGCTGCCATTCTTGATCTATATTAATGGCTTAGATTTGGACGTACACAGCACAATTTCAAAATTTACAGATAACACAAAGCTCAGATGTAAAATGAACTGTGAGGAGGATAGTGACAGACTTTCACAGGACATTTTCAGGCAGGTGAACAGGTGGCAGACAAAATTTAAAACAGAAAAGTGTTATATTTAAGACAGAAAAAGTGAAGAGAAGCTAAATAAAGAGCACAATTATAAATGGGATGCGGGAATAGAATGATCTGAAGGTAAATGTTCTCAAATTGATCAAAATGGCTGAGAAAGTGTTCAAAAGGCATAAACAGCTTTACAAATAGAGAGAGAGAGAGAACTAGGCCATAATAAGGAGCCTTCATAACACACTGGCTTAATATGAATTGGAGTTGTTATGGAGAAACTGTTTGCATTGTCTGATGATCAAAAATGATGTGAAGAGCAAACAAACCAACAGTGACATGTAAATTTTTTTTACACGGTGAGTGATTAAGATCTAGAATACACTGCTTCGGTATGTGGTGGAGGTAGGTTAATACAGCTCTCAAAAGGCATAAGCACTTGAAGATAGAGCATTCACAGCTATGTAGAAAGGGGAGGGGCTAGCATGTGGCTGAGTTGCCCAACCGCCAAATGGCCTAACGATCATTCTGCTATTCCATCATCCACATTTTCTCCATACACTTAGGAGTTCACACTCTTTACCAGAACCATCTATGACCGACCTCACTATCCCACACTCTCCAAATGGATGTGTCAATGTGCCATTATATGAGATTGTCTGTACCTTGATCAGAAATGTCCAAGATGTGACAGATTGTCCCTTGAACAAAACAGCATACCACCTCGAATTGTTAATAAACATTGTTCCCACACCTGGAATCAGTTAAGCCAGCAAGTTCACTGCTAGGAAACCAGAGGGGGCTGTACCTGGAGCTGGTCGGGTTTCAGTTTGATAGATCCCACGTTCCTATCCATCTCCTGAGCCTGTAGAGTCCACCGTGAGCCTTGCTGCTCATACAGCGCCCAGTACATTGGCAGCAATGGATACAATGCGAGCACATTGTACAGTCGCTTCGCATCATTGATGATCTCTTTCTGAGAAACAGAGAAAGGGGAGTAGCAAATACAACACTCAGAAATCATTCCCAGCAGTTCACCTGCATCAGAGAGCTGCTCCAGGATTGTCCTGGAGGTTCCCGAAATTACAGTTCACTCTTCAGGTTCCTTAAAGCAATTACGTGTTTAAAAAACAAGTGCTTTGATTATTAATTGTAAAGATGTCTGAGGCAGGGAGAAATGTTATGTGATTGACAGAACCAATCAGATAATGGGGAATGTATTTTTGATTGGTGAGGGATGGCAGGGTACTCTGAAAATGGCTGTTTAAAGAGGTGTAGTGATTGGCAGCAGGGAGTCATGTGATTATATACAGCTAACAAATTCAGCTACAGTTGGCATCCCTATTGGTGCCAGGGTCGTTTTCCAAGACCATGTGATATATTCTACATGGTACACGTTTATCCTTCTGTTATAGAAACTTGTGTTTTCCTCACACAATGAGAGAACCTTGTATTCCCATCACTTTTTCACCGACTCCAGTGAGTAACCGCTTAGTATAAAATAAGGAAAGGTCAAACCTCCGTTAACCCATTCATCAGTATAACTTGCGTAATAAAACCCAGCTAGTGTTGGTTCTTCAATTATCTAGGGAGTTTGTTTGTCTTTCCAACAACTAACTGACCAATAGAGGTTTTATGTACTGATAAGAGGTGATGTCATTAATGTGCTTAACAATGTGACAGGATAAACATGAAGAGATTATTTACTTTTGGTTGGGAAATCAGAAGTTTAGCAGACCAACTTTAATATTAAAGCCAGACCATTCAGGATTGGAATCAAGAGAAAGATTGTTTTTTACACAAAATCTGAAACCATTTCCCCCTCAACAGCCTATGGATGCTGGGATGGGGAGTCAATCGAAATTCTCAAGACTGGGATGAAAAGATTTACTTTGAACAGCAAGCTTATCAAGGATGTGGGCCAAATGTGGGTAAATAGAGTTGAGATACAGATTAGATGCGATCTAACTGAGTACAGGAGGAGGCTTGAGAGGCTGAATGGTCTGCTCCAGTCTTTCCATGTTCACAAAAACAGAGATACCAGAAGAATGTGTGCTTGGGGCACCAGTCACAATTGTAATTGTAATCCCATTCCAAATGTTTGCTTTTTCTGACACTACCCCTGACTCCCTGATTGGGGGTTATATGTTTTGACATTGCTTCTGACCTCTCTTGCCAGACAAGTGCAGTAGTGATATAGACAAGTGAAACATCAATATGTTTAATGTCACCTCAAATTCCACAGTGCAGCAAAGCAAGCAAAAGCGTGAAATTTTCTTATGCAGCCTGGGCACAGACATTATGGCAGGAAAGTCATAAAATAGCGAGGAAACGAAGGTTGCTTAGTGGCTAACACTTGAAAGATTGGTGATAAAAGCTTATTTAACCCGATTGCAACAGAATGTATAAGGCCATTGCAAAGGGTGAGGAATTCCAGCAGAACCCAAACCATCCCAAAATTCAGCCCACCTTTCCTTGGTTTATTTCAAACATTTCAAGGTCTATCACCCGTGCACAGCAGTGAGCATTTCAGAGAGTTGCCTGCTTGCCACTAAGTGAAACTTCCATGGTAATGGAAATATATAAAGTTATCTCACCTCATACTTCTGGTCAGCCCAGTCTAGCCAATGCTCCTTCGCTCCTTCCTTCTTTTTACTCATGTACCATTTGATCTTGTTGGTGATAGCACTCTGTTTGATACAAACAGGACAGAACTAATTGATTATGTATTAAGGCACAAGACAAGGGAATACTCCCCAATTGCCTGAATGAATGCAATTCGAACAACACTCAATAAACTTGACATGATGAAATTACAGGTGGTCTTGTGCCTTATGGACAACTTTGGGTAGCCAGGAGGTGAGTTACTTACTGCAGTATTCCTAGTTCTGACCTGCACTTGTGGCTGCTGTGTTTATATGCCGAGTCCAGGTGAATTTCTGGTCAATGGTAATCTCCAGGATGTTGATAGTGGGGAATTCAGTGATATATTACCAGTAAATGTTAAGGAACAATAGTCCAATTAGATCTACTTGGAGAAAATCATTTCCTGGAATTTGTGCTGCATAAATGTTACTTAACACTTTTCAGCCCAAGCCTGCACATTGTCTGGTTGCATTTGGACATGGTATCTGAGGAGATGAGAATGGTGCTGAATATTGTGCAATTATCGGCAAGCATTTCCACTTCAGACCTTACATTTAAGGGGAAGGTCATTGATGAAGCAACTGAAGATGGCTGGACGCCACCCTAAGGAACTCCTGCAGAGATGTCCTGGAGCTGACAAGTCTGAACCCCAACAATCACAACCAGCTTCCCATGTGCCAGGTATGATCCCAACCATTGGAGAGCTTTCCTTCTGATTTCCATTGCCAGTTCTGCTACACCTTGATGCTACACTCAGTCCAATGCAGCCATGCTGTCAAACTCACTGAAGACTGCATCTTTGATGCTGGGGTGCTCTGGAGGACACTTAGATGGATCATCCACTTGGGTCTTCCAAGCTGAATACTAGTGCAAATTTTTTTGCATCGATGTGCTCGGCTTTCAGATATTGAAGATTGGGTTATTTGTGGAGCCTCCTTCCTCAGTGTGTCGTTTCATTGCCCACCACCATTCACAGCTGGTTGCATCAGGACTGAAGAGCTTAGTTAGAATGGATTGCTAACCACTGTCTATCACCTGCTGCTTGGCACCATTTGGCACATAAGTCACCCTGATGCTCCACCTGGCAAAACCACCCTCATTGAACTAAGGTAGATCTCATGGCTTAATGGTAAACACTGATGATCAACACTGCAGTGACACACCTGGACATTAATGACCAACACTGCAGTGACACACCTGGATATTAATGACCAACACTGCAGTGACACACCTGGATATTAATGACCAACACTGCAGTGACACACCTGGACATTAATGACCAACACTGCAGTGACACACCTGGATATTAATGATCTACACTGCAGTGACACACCTGGACATTAATGACCAACACTGCAGTGACACACCTGGATATTAATGATCTACACTGCAGTGACACACCTGGACATTAATGACCAACACTGCAGTGACACACCTGGACATTAATGACCAACACTGCAGTGACACCCCTGGATATTAATGATCTACACTGCAGTGACACACCTGGATATTAATGACCAACACTGCAGTGACACACCTGGACATTAATGACCAACACTGCAGTGACACACCTGGATATTAATGATCTACACTGCAGTGACACACCTGGACATTAATGACCAACACTGCAGTGACACACCTGGACATTAATGACCAACACTGCAGTGACACACCTGGACATTAATGACCAACACTGCAGTGACACACCTGGATATTAATGATCTACACTGCAGTGACACACCTGGACATTAATGACCAACACTGCAGTGACACACCTGGACATTAATGACCAACACTGCAGTGACACACATGGATATTAATGATCTACACTGCAGTGACACACCTGGACATTAATGACCAACACTGCAGTGACACACCTGGATATTAATGACCAACACTGCAGTGACACACCTGGACATTAATGACCAACACTGCAGTGACACACCTGGATATTAATGATCTACACTGCAGTGACACACCTGGATATTAATGACCAACACTGCAGTGACTCACCTGGATATTAATGACCAACACTGCAGTGACACACCTGGATATTAATGACCAACACTGCAGTGACACACCTGGACATTAATGACCAACACTGCAGTGACACACCTGGATATTAATGACCAACACTGCAGTGACTCACCTGGATATTAATGATCTACACTGCAGTGACACACCTGGATATTAATGACCAACACTGCAGTGACACACCTGGATATTAATGATCTACACTGCAGTGACACACATGGACATTAATGACCAACACTGCAGTGACACACCTGGACATTAATGACCAACACTGCAGTGACACACCTGGATATTAATGACCAACACTGCAGTGACACACCTGGACATTAATGATCTACACTGCAGTGACACAGCTGGACATTAATGACCAACACTGCAGTGACACACCTGGATATTAATGATCTACACTGCAGTGACACACCTGGATATTAATGATCTACACTGCAGTGACACACCTGGATGTTAATCATCTACACTGCAGTGACACAGCTGGACATTAATGACCAACACTGCAGTGACACACCTGGATATTAATGATCTACACTGCAGTGACACACCTGGATGTTAATCATCTACACTGCAGTGACACAGCTGGACATTAATGACCAACACTGCAGTGACACACCTGGATATTAATGATCTACACTGCAGTGACACACCTGGACATTAATGACCAAAATTGCAATGACACACATGGACGTTAATGAGCAACACTGCAGTGACACCCCTGGATATTAATGACCAACACTGCAGTGACACACCTGGACATTAATAACCAACACTGCAGTGACACACCTGGATATTAATGATCTACACTGCAGTGACACACCTGGACATTAATGACCAACACTGCAGTGACACACCTGGACATTAATGACCAACACTGCAGTGACACACCTGGATATTAATGACCAACACTGCAGTGACACACCTGGATATTAATGACCAACACTGCAGTGACACACCTGGATATTAATGACCAACACTGCAGTGACACACCTGGACATTAATGACCAACACTGCAGTGACACACCTGGATATTAATGATCTACACTGCAGTGACACACCTGGATATTAATGATCTACACTGCAGTGACACACCTGGACATTAATGACCAACACTGCAGTGACACACATGGATATTAATGATCTACACTGCAGTGACACACCTGGACATTAATGACCAACACTGCAGTGACACACATGGATATTAATGATCTACACTGCAGTGACACACCTGGACATTAATGACCAACACTGCAGTGACACACCTGGATATTAATGACCAACACTGCAGTGACACACCTGGATATTAATGACCAACACTGCAGTGACACACCTGGACATTAATGACCAACACTGCAGTGACACACCTGGATATTAATGATCTACACTGCAGTGACACACCTGGACATTAATGACCAACACTGCAGTGACACACCTGGATATTAATGACCAACACTGCAGTGACTCACCTGGATATTAATGATCTACACTGCAGTGACACACCTGGATATTAATGACCAACACTGCAGTGACACACCTGGATATTAATGACCAACACTGCAGTGACACACCTGGACATTAATGACCAACACTGCAGTGACACACCTGGATATTAATGACCAACATTGCAGTGACACACCTGGACATTAATGATCTACACTGCAGTGACACACCTGGATATTAATGATCTACACTGCAGTGACACAGCTGGATATTAATGACCAACACTGCAGTGACACACCTGGACATTAATGATCTACACTGCAGTGACACACCTGGATATTAATGATCTACACTGCAGTGACACAGCTGGACATTAATGACCAACACTGCAGTGACACACCTGGATATTAATGATCTACACTGCAGTGACACACCTGGATATTAATGATCTACACTGCAGTGACACACCTGGACATTAATGACCAACACTGCAGTGACACACCTGGATGTTAATCATCTACACTGCAGTGACACAGCTGGACATTAATGACCAACACTGCAGTGACACCCCTGGATATTAATGACCAACACTGCAGTGACACACCTGGACATTAATAACCAACACTGCAGTGACACACCTGGACATTAATGACCAACACTGCAGTGACACACCTGGATATTAATGACCAACACTGCAGTGACACACCTGGACATTAATGATCTACACTGCAGTGACACACCTGGATATTAATGACCAACACTGCAGTGACACACCTGGATATTAATGACCAACACTGCAGTGACTCACCTGGATATTAATGACCAACACTGCAGTGACACACCTGGACATTAATAACCAACACTGCAGTGACACACCTGGACATTAATGACCAACACTGCAGTGACACACCTGGATGTTAATGATCTACACTGCAGTGACACACCTGGATATTAATGACCAACACTGCAGTGACACACCTGGACATTAATGACCAACACTGCAGTGACACACCTGGATATTAATGACCAACACTGCAGTGACACACCTGGAAATTAATGACCAACACTGCAGTGACACACCTGGACATTAATGACCTACACTGCAGTGACACACCTGGATATTAATGCCCAACACTGCAGTGACACACCTGGATATTAATGATCTACACTGCAGTGACACACATGGATATTAATGACCAACACTGCAGTGACCCACCTGGATATTAATGACCAACACAGCAGAGACACACATGGATATTAATGACCAACACTGCAGAGACACACATGGATATTAATAACCAACACTGCAATGACACACCTGGACATTAATGACCAACACTGCAGTGACACACCTGGACATTAATGATCTACACTGCAGTGACACACCTGGATATTAATGCCCAACACTGCAGTGACACACCTGGATATTAATGATCTACACTGCAGTGACACACATGGATATTAATGACCAACACTGCAGTGACCCACCTGGATATTAATGACCAACACTGCAGAGACACACATGGATATTAATGACCAACACTGCAGAGACACACCTGGACATTAATGACCAACACTGCAATGACACACCTGGACATTAATGACCAACACTGCAGAGACACACCTGGACATTAATGACCAACACTGCAATGACACACCTGGACATTAATGACCAACACTGCAGTGACACACCTGGATATTAATAACCAACACTGCAGTGACACACCTGGACATTAATAACCAACACTGCAGTGACACACCTGGATATTAATGATCTACACTGCAGTGACACACCTGGACATTAATGACCAACACTGCAGTGACACACCTGGATATTAATGACCAACACTGCAGTGACACCCCTGGATATTAATGATCTACACTGCAGTGACACACCTGGACATTAATAACCAACACTGCAATGACACACCTGGACATTAATGACCAACACTGCAGTGATACACCTGGATATTAATGACCAACACTGCAGTGACACTCCTGGACATTAATGACCAACACTGCAGTGACACACCTGGACATTAATGACCAACACTGCAGTGACACACCTGGATATTAATGACCAACACTGCAGTGACACTCCTGGACATTAATGACCAACACTGCAGTGACACACCTGGACATTAATGACCAACACTGCAGTGACACACCTGGATATTAATGACCAACACTGCAGTGACACTCCTGGACATTTATGACCAACACTGCAGTGACACACCTGGATATTAATGACCAACACTGCAGTGACACACCTGGATATTAATGACCAACACTGCAATGACACACCTGGACATTAACGACCAACACTGCAGTGACACACCTGGATATTAATGACCAACACTGCAGTGACACACCTGGATATTAATGACCAACACTGCAGTGACACACATAGACGTTAATGACCAACACTGCAGTGACACACATAGACGTTAATGACCAACACTGCAGTGACATACCTGGACATTAATGACCAACACTGCAGTGACACACCTGGACATTAATGACCAACACTGCAGTGACACACCTGGATATTAATGATCTACACTGCAGTGACACACCTGGATATTAATGACCAACACTGCAGTGACACACCTGGATATTAATGACCAACACTGCAGTGACACACCTGGATATTAATGACCAACACTGCAGTGACACACCTGGATATTAATGACCAACACTGCAGTGACACACCTGGACATTAACGACCAACACTGCAGTGACACACCTGGATATTAATGACCAACACTGCAGTGACACACCTGGATATTAATGACCAACACTGCAGTGACACACATAGACGTTAATGACCAACACTGCAGTGACACACATAGACGTTAATGACCAACACTGCAGTGACATACCTGGACATTAATGACCAACACTGCAGTGACACACATGGACATTAATGACCAACACTGCAGTGACACACCTGGACATTAATGACCAACACTGCAGTGACACACCTGGATATTAATGATCTACACTGCAGTGACACACCTGGATATTAATGACCAACACTGCAGTGACACACATGGATATTAATGACCAACACTGCAGTGACACACCTGGACATTAATGATCTACACTGCAGTGACACACCTGGATATTAATGATCTACACTGCAGTGACACACCTGGATATTAATGATCAACACTGCAGTGACACACCTGGATATTAATGACCAACACTGCAGTGACTCACCTGGATATTAATGATCTACACTGCAGTGACACACCTGGACATTAATGATCTACACTGCAGTGACACACCTGGACATTAATGATCTACACTGCAGTGACACACCTGGACATTAACGACCAACACTGCAGTGACACACCTGGATATTAATGATCTACACTGCAGTGACACACCTGGACATTAACGACCAACACTGCAGTGACACACCTGGATATTAATGATCTACACTGCAGTGACACACATAGACGTTAATGACCAACACTGCAGTGACATACCTGGACATTAATGACCAACACTGCAGTGACACACCTGGACATTAACGACCAACACTGCAGTGACACACCTGGATATTAATGACCAACACTGCAGTGACACACCTGGATATTAATGACCAACACTGCAATGACACACCTGGACATTAACGACCAACACTGCAGTGACACACCTGGATATTAATGACCAACACTGCAGTGACACACCTGGATATTAATGACCAACACTGCAGTGACACACATAGACGTTAATGACCAACACTGCAGTGACACACATAGACGTTAATGACCAACACTGCAGTGACATACCTGGACATTAATGACCAACACTGCAGTGACACACCTGGATATTAATGACCAACACTGCAGTGACACACCTGGATATTAATGACCAACACTGCAATGACACACCTGGACGTTAATGTCCAACACTGCAGTGACACACATAGACGTTAATGACCAACACTGCAATGACACACATGGACATTAATGACCAACACTGCAGTGACACACCTGGATATTAATGACCAACACTGCAGTGACACACCTGGATATTAATGACCAACATTGCAGTGACACCTGGATATTAATGACCAACATTGCAGTGACACACCTGGATATTAATGACCAACACTGCAATGACACACCTGGATGTTAATGACCAACACTGCAGTGACACACCTGGATATTAATGACCAACACTGCAGTGACACACCTGGATATTAATGACCAACACTGCAGTGTCACACATGGACATGAATGACCAACACTGCAGTGACACACATGGACATTAATGATCAACACTGCAGTGACACACATAGACATGAATGACCAACACTGCAGTGACACACCTGGATATTAATGACCAACACTGCAGTGACACACCTGGACATTAATGACCAACACTGCAAAGACACACATGGACATTAATGACCAACACTGCAGTGACACACCTGGATATTAATGATCAACACTGCAATGACACACCTGGACGTTAATGACCAACACTGCAGTGACACACCTGGATATTAATGACCAACACTGCAGTGTCACACAACGACATGAATGACCAACACTGCAGTGACGCACATGGACATTAATGATCAACACTGCAGTGACACACCTGGATATTAATGACCAACACTGCAGTGACACACCTGGACATTAATGACCAACACTGCAAAGACACACATGGACATTAACGACCAACACTGCAGTGACACACCTGGATATTAATGACCAACACTGCAGTGACACACCTGGACATTAATGACCAACACTGCAGTGACACACCTGGATATTAATGACCAACACTGCAGTGACACACCTGGACATTAATGACCAACACTGCAGTGACACACCTGGATATTAATGACCAACACTGCAGTGACACACCTGAATATTAATGACCAACATTGAAATGACACACCTGGATATTAATGATCTACACTGCAGTGACACACCTGGACGTTAATGACCAACACTGCAGTGACACACCTGGATATTAATGATCTACACTGCAGTGACCCACCTGGATATTAATGACCAACACTGCAATGACACACCTGGACATTAATGACCAACACTGCAGTGACACACCTGGATATTAATGACCAACACTGCAGTGACACACCTGGATATTAATGACCAACACTGCAGTGACACACCTGGACGTTAATGACCAACACTGCAGTGACACACCTGGATATTAATGACCAACACTGCAGTGACACACCTGGATATTAATGACCAACACTGCAGTGACACACCTGGACGTTAATGACCAACACTGCAGTGACACACCTGGATATTAATGATCTACACTGCAGTGACACACCTGGATATTAATAACCAACACTGCAGTGACACACCTGGACATTAATGACCAACACTGCAGTGACACACCTGGACGTTAATGACCAACACTGCAGTGACACACCTGGATATTAATAACCAACACTGCAGTGACACACCTGGACATTAATGACCAACACTGCAGTGACACACCTGGATATTAATGACCAACACTGCAGTGACACACCTGGATATTAATGACCAACACTGCAGTGACACACCTGGACGTTAATGACCAACACTGCAGTGACACACCTGGATATTAATGAGCTACACTGCAGTGACACACCTGGATATTAATGACCAACACTGCAGTGACACACCTGGACATTAATGACCAACACTGCAGTGGCACACCTGGATATTAATGAGCTACACTGCAGTGTCACACCTGGATATTAATGACCAACACTGCAGTGACACACCTGGACGTTAATGACCAACACTGCAGTGACACACCTGGATGTTAATCATCTACACTGCAGTGACACAGCTGGACATTAATGACCAACACTGCAGTGACACACCTGGATATTAATGATCTACACTGCAGTGACACACCTGGATATTAATGACCAACACTGCAGTGACACACCTGGATATTAATGACCAACACTGCAGTGACACACCTGGATATTAATGATCTACACTGCAGTGACACATCTGGATATTAATGACCAACACTGCAGTGACACACCTGGACATTAATAACCAACACTGCAGTGACACACCTGGACATTAATGACCAACACTGCAGTGACACACCTGGATATTAATGACCAACACTGCAGTGACACACCTGGATATTAATGATCTACACTGCAGTGACACACCTGGATATTAATGACCAACACTGCAGTGACACACCTGGATATTAATGACCAACACTGCAGTGACACACCTGGATATTAATGACCAACACTGCAGTGACTCACCTGGATATTAATGACCAACATTGCAGTGACACGCCTGGACATTAATGACCAACACTGCAGTGACACGCCTGGACATTAATGACCAACACTGCAGTGACACACCTGGATATTAATGATCTACACTGCAGTGACACACCTGGATATTAATGACCAACACTGCAGTGACACACCTGGACATTAATGACCAACACTGCAGTGACACACCTGGATATTAATGACCAACACTGCAGTGACACACCTGGAAATTAATGACCAACACTGCAGTGACACACCTGGACATTAATGACCTACACTGCAGTGACACACCTGGATATTAATGCCCAACACTGCAGTGACACACCTGGATATTAATGATCTACACTGCAGTGACACACATGGATATTAATGACCAACACTGCAGTGACCCACCTGGATATTAATGACCAACACTGCAGAGACACACATGGATATTAATGACCAACACTGCAATGACACACCTGGATATTAATGACCAACACTGCAGTGACACACCTGGATATTAATGACCAACACTGCAGTGACTCACCTGGATATTAATGACCAACATTGCAGTGACACGCCTGGACATTAATGACCAACACTGCAGTGACACGCCTGGACATTAATGACCAACACTGCAGTGACACACCTGGATATTAATGATCTACACTGCAGTGACACACCTGGATATTAATGACCAACACTGCAGTGACACACCTGGACATTAATGACCAACACTGCAGTGACACACCTGGATATTAATGACCAACACTGCAGTGACACACCTGGAAATTAATGACCAACACTGCAGTGACACACCTGGACATTAATGACCTACACTGCAGTGACACACCTGGATATTAATGCCCAACACTGCAGTGACACACCTGGATATTAATGATCTACACTGCAGAGACACACATGGATATTAATGACCAACACTGCAGTGACACACCTGGACATTAATAACCAACACTGCAGTGACACACCTGGACATTAATGACCAACACTGCAGTGACACACCTGGATATTAATGATCTACACTGCAGTGACACTCCTGGACATTAATGACCAACACTGCAGTGACACACCTGGATATTAATGATCTACACTGCAGTGACACACATGGATATTAATGACCAACACTGCAGTGACACACCTGGATATTAATGACCAACACTGCAGTGACACACCTGGATATTAATGATCTACACTGCAGTGACACACATGGATATTAATGACCAACACTGCAATGACACACCTGGACATTAACGACCAACACTGCAGTGACACACCTGGATATTAATGACCAACACTGCAGTGACACACCTGGATATTAATGACCAACACTGCAGTGACACACATAGACGTTAATGACCAACACTGCAGTGACACACATAGACGTTAATGACCAACACTGCAGTGACATACCTGGACATTAATGACCAACACTGCAGTGACACACCTGGACATTAATGACCAACACTGCAGTGACACACCTGGACATTAATGATCAACACTGCAGTGACACACCTGGATATTAATGACCAACACTGCAGTGACACACCTGGATATTAATGACCAACACTGCAGTGACACACCTGGACATTAATGATCTACACTGCAGTGACACACCTGGATATTAATGACCAACACTGCAGTGACACACATGGATATTAATGATCTACACTGCAGTGACACACCTGGATATTAATGACCAACACTGCAGTGACACACATGGATATTAATGATCTACACTGCAGTGACACACCTGGACATTAATGACCAACACTGCAGTGACACACCTGGATATTAACGACCAACACTGCAGTGACACACCTGGATATTAATGACCAACACTGCAGTGACACACCTGGATATTAATGACCAACACTGCAGTGACACACATAGACGTTAATGACCAACACTGCAGTGACACACCTGGACATTAACGACCAACACTGCAGTGACACACCTGGATATTAATGACCAACACTGCAGTGACACACCTGGATATTAATGACCAACACTGCAGTGACACACATAGACGTTAATGACCAACACTGCAGTGACACACATAGACGTTAATGACCAACACTGCAGTGACATACCTGGACATTAATGACCAACACTGCAGTGACACACCTGGACATTAATGACCAACACTGCAGTGACACACCTGGACATTAATGATCTACACTGCAGTGACACACCTGGATATTAATGACCAACACTGCAGTGACACACCTGGACATTAATGATCTACACTGCAGTGACACACCTGGATATTAATGATCTACACTGCAGTGACACAGCTGGACATTAATGACCAACACTGCAGTGACACACCTGGATATTAATGATCTACACTGCAGTGACACACCTGGATATTAATGACCAACACTGCCGTGACACACCTGGATATTAATGACCAACACTGCAGTGACACACCTGGACATTAATGACCAACACTGCAGTGACACACCTGGATATTAATGATCTACACTGCAGTGACACACCTGGATATTAATGACCAACACTGCAGTGACACACCTGGATATTAATGATCTACACTGCAGTGACACACCTGGATATTAATGATCTACACTGCAGTGACACACCTGGATATTAATGACCAACACTGCAGTGACACACCTGGATATTAATGATCTACACTGCAGTGACACACCTGGATATTAATGACCAACACTGCAGTGACACACCTGGACATTAATGATCTACACTGCAGTGACACACCTGGATATTAATGACCTACACTGCAGTGACTCACCTGGATATTAATGACCAACACTGCAGTGACACACATAGACGTTAATGACCAACACTGCAGTGACACACATAGACGTTAATGACCAACACTGCAGTGACATACCTGGACATTAATGACCAACACTGCAGTGACACACCTGGACATTAATGACCAACACTGCAGTGACACACCTGGACATTAATGATCTACACTGCAGTGACACACCTGGATATTAATGACCAACACTGCAGTGACACACCTGGACATTAATGATCTACACTGCAGTGACACACCTGGATATTAATGATCTACACTGCAGTGACACACCTGGATATTAATGATCTACACTGCAGTGACACACCTGGATATTAATGACCAACACTGCCGTGACACACCTGGATATTAATGACCAACACTGCAGTGACACACCTGGACATTAATGACCAACACTGCAGTGACACACCTGGACATTAATGATCTACACTGCAGTGACACACCTGGATATTAATGACCAACACTGCAGTGACACACCTGGACATTAATGATCTACACTGCAGTGACACACCTGGATATTAATGACCTACACTGCAGTGACTCACCTGGATATTAATGACCAACACTGCAGTGACACACATAGACGTTAATGACCAACACTGCAGTGACACACATAGACGTTAATGACCAACACTGCAGTGACATACCTGGACATTAATGACCAACACTGCAGTGACACACCTGGACATTAATGACCAACACTGCAGTGACACACCTGGATATTAATGATCTACACTGCAGTGACACACCTGGATATTAATGACCAACACTGCAGTGACACACCTGGACATTTATGACCAACACTGCAGTGACACACCTGGATATTAATGATCTACACTGCAGTGACACACATGGATATTAATGACCAACACTGCAGTGACACACCTGGACATTAATGACCAACACTGCAGTGACACACCTGGATATTAATGATCTACACTGCAGTGACACACCTGGATATTAATGATCTACACTGCAGTGACACACATGGATATTAATGACCAACACTGCAGTGACACACCTGGACATTAATGACCAACACTGCAGTGACACACCTGGATATTAATGATCTACACTGCAGTGACACAACTGGATATTAATGACCAACACTGCAGTGACACACCTGGACATTAATGACCAACACTGCAGTGACACACCTGGATATTAATGACCAACACTGCAGTGACACACCTGGATATTAATGATCTACACTGCAGTGACACACCTGGATATTAATGACCTACACTGCAGTGTCTCACCTGGATATTAATGACCAACACTGCAGTGACACACCTGGACATTAATGATCTACACTGCAGTGACACACCTGGACATTAATGACCAACACTGCAGTGACACACCTGGATATTAATGATCTACACTGCAGTGACACACCTGGACATTAATGACCAACACTGCAGTGACACACCTGGATATTAATGACCAACACTGCAGTGACTCACCTGGATATTAATGATCTACACTGCAGTGACACACCTGGATATTAATGATCTACACTGCAGTGACACACCTGGATATTAATGACCAACACTGCAGTGACACACCTGGATATTAATGATCTACACTGCAGTGACACACCTGGACATTAATGACCAACACTGCAGTGACACACCTGGATATTAATGATCTACACTGCAGTGACACACCTGGATATTAATGATCTACACTGCAGTGACACACATGGATATTAATGACCAACACTGCAGTGACACACCTGGATATTAATGACCAACACTGCAGTGACACACCTGGACATTAATGATCTACACTGCAGTGACACACCTGGATATTAATGACCAACACTGCAGTGACACACCTGGACATTAACGACCAACACTGCAGTGACACACCTGGACATTAACGACCAACACTGCAGTGACACACCTGGACATTAACGACCAACACTGCAGTGACACACCTGGATATTAATGATCTACACTGCAGTGACACACCTGGACATTAACGACCAACACTGCAGTGACACACCTGGATATTAATGATCTACACTGCAGTGACACACCTGGACATTAATGATCTACACTGCAGTGACACACCTGGATATTAATGATCTACACTGCAGTGACACACCTGGATATTAATGACCAACACTGCAGTGACACACCTGGATATTAATGATCTACACTGCAGTGACACACCTGGATATTAATGACCAACACTGCAGTGTCACACATGGATATTAACGACCAACAGTGCAGTGACACACCTGGACATTAACGACCAACACTGCAGTGACTCACCTGGATATTAATGATCTACACTGCAGTGACACACCTGGATATTAATGATCTACACTGCAGTGACACACCTGGATATTAATGATCTACACTGCAGTGACACGCCTGGATATTAATGATCTACACTGCAGTGACACACCTGGATATTAATGATCTACACTGCAGTGACACACCTGGATATTAATGACCAACACTGCAGTGACACACCTGGATATTAATGATCTACACTGCAGTGACACACCTGGACATTAATGACCAACACTGCAGTGACACACCTGGATATTAATGATCTACACTGCAGTGACACACCTGGATATTAATGACCAACACTGCAGTGACACACCTGGATATTAATGATCTACACTGCAGTGACACACCTGGACATTAATGACCAACACTGCAGTGACACACCTGGACATTAATGATCTACACTGCAGTGACACACCTGGATATTAATGACCAACACTGCAGTGACACACCTGGACATTAACGACCAACACTGCAGTGACACACCTGGACATTAACGACCAACACTGCAGTGACACACCTGGACGTTAATGACCAACACTGCAGTGACACACCTGGACATTAACGACCAACACTGCAGTGACACACCTGGACATTAACGACCAACACTGCAGTGACACACCTGGATATTAATGATCTACACTGCAGTGACACACCTGGACATTAACGACCAACACTGCAGTGACACACCTGGATATTAATGATCTACACTGCAGTGACACACCTGGATATTAATGATCTACACTGCAGTGACACACCTGGATATTAATGACCAACACTGCAGTGACACACCTGGATATTAATGATCTACACTGCAGTGACACACCTGGATATTAATGACCAACACTGCAGTGTCACACATGGATATTAACGACCAACACTGCAGTGACACACCTGGATATTAATGATCTACACTGCAGTGACACACCTGGACATTAATGACCAACACTGCAGTGTCACACATGGATATTAACGACCAACACTGCAGTGACACACCTGGATATTAATGATCTACACTGCAGTGACACACCTGGACGTTAACGACCAACACTGCAGTGACACACCTGGACGTTAATGACCAACACTGCAGTGACACACCTGGACATTAACGACCAACACTGCAGTGACACACCTGGACATTAACGACCAACACTGCAGTGACACACCTGGATATTAATGACCAACACTGCAGTGACACACCTGGACATTAATGATCTACACTGCAGTGACACACCTGGATATTAATGACCAACACTGCAGTGTCACACATGGATATTAATGACCAACACTGCAGTGACACACCTGGACATTAATGATCTACACTGCAGTGACACACCTGGATATTAACGACCAACACTGCAGTGACACACCTGGATATTAATGACCAACACTGCAGTGACACACCTGGATATTAATGATCTACACTGCAGTGACACACCTGGATATTAATGACCAACACTGCAGTGTCACACATGGATATTAACGACCAACACTGCAGTGACACACCTGGATATTAATGATCTACACTGCAGTGACACACCTGGACATTAATGACCAACACTGCAGTGTCACACATGGATATTAACGACCAACACTGCAGTGACACACCTGGATATTAATGATCTACACTGCAGTGACACACCTGGACGTTAACGACCAACACTGCAGTGACACACCTGGACGTTAATGACCAACACTGCAGTGACACACCTGGACATTAACGACCAACACTGCAGTGACACACCTGGACATTAACGACCAACACTGCAGTGACACACCTGGATATTAATGACCAACACTGCAGTGACAAGTGATTTATCCGCAGTCCGTCAACAGAATGAGTTGGTATAATGGCAACAGATCCATCAGCAACGAAATGGATTTATTATTCTGCGTGGGTTTCCTCCGGGTGTCCGGTTTCCTCCCACAGTCCAAAAATGTGCAGGTTCGGTGAATTGGCCATGCTAAATTGCCGTAGTGTTAGGTGAATGGGTAAATGTAGGGGAATGTGTCTGGGTGGGTTGCGCTTCCACGTGTCAGTGTGGACTTGTTGGTCCGAAGTGTCTGTTTCCACACTGTAAGTAATCTAATCTAATCTAAAAGTAAAAGCAAGGAAATCTTCACTGATTGCAGTAAAGGGTTAGGCAGATATGTGGAACACTCTCTGAAGAATACTGACAGAGAGGAAGTTTAGTAAAGCGCAGTAAGAATGGCACTTCTGCAATACCTGCACAAATTTCTCTATTTCTTCCCAGGATGTATATAATGCAAATACAGTGACCGTGTACAAGAACAAGGATGAATGCAGGGAATGCAACAACTATTCAAGCACCTCCCTGCTGAGTAGATCCCTTTGTCAGAGTCAAGTTTTGAGTGGTGCTGGAAAAACACAGCAAGTCAGGCAGCATCCGAGGAACAGGAAAATCGACATTTTGGGCAAAAGCCCTTCATCAGGAAACATCAATTTTCCTGCTTTTCAGATGCTGCCTGGCCTACTGTGCTTTTCCAGCATCACTCTAATCATGACATTAATCTCCAGCATGTGCAGTACCCCCTTCTGCCCTTTGTCAGAATGCAGATCCTGGCTGAACATATCAATCCCTGACCTCAGTGTGATTTCACAACTGAAAGTCCTACCGTTGACATGTTCTTCTTGATCCAGCAGCTGCAAAGAAAAACTGAACAAAGGAGCCTACTGTATACTGCCTTCATCGATATCAGCAAAGCTTTCGAGAATGTGAGCAGCGATGGTCTATTGAAAGCTGCTGGAGAAAACTGGCCACCCAGCAATCTATTCAGTTCAGTTCCTCTTTCCATGACACCATGATAGGTTAATTCAGCTATGACAGGGCAACATTGGTGGGTCAAAGAGGCTTGTGTTCTTATGCTTCCAGGTTTCAGGCTTACAGAACAGAACTGACAGAAAGTTGATCAGCCTTGCCCACCTACAATCCAAGGCAAAGGTGCATCTGTTTTCCATGAAGCGTTGCAGTACTCCAACAATATTTTTCTGATATTTCTTGCTGAGGAACACCTTCACAGAAAATAGCAGATGCTTTCATTGGTGCAAAGAGCTTGGTTTGACCATCAGCATTGGGAAGACATGTTATGGGTAGGATGTTGGTATCTATCAGCATTGATGATGTGATGTTGGAGGTTGCTGATAATTTCACATAACTAGGCTCCACAATCATCAGCGTTCTGTCACTTGATGCCGAAATCAATACAGGCAAATGTAAAATCTTCAGTTGTTATGGTCAAGTTGAGTAACAGACTGTGAAAAAAAGCTAACTGCAAACCAAATTCCAAGCTCATTAAACCAGCATTCTCAGCTCACTCCTCACCAGTGGTGAGATCAGAACAATACGTGGCAGGCAGGAGAAAATGCTGAACAGTTTCTGGCTTGGCTTAGACTTATCTTCAGTACGTATTGGAAAGACAAGCCCACCAACACAGAGGTAGCAGAGCATGCTAATTTTGTTAAAAGAAACACTACATGACCAGCAGAGATGATGATGTACCAAATAGTTTGTGACTTACCGCAGTGGCGCATAGTAATTTGCAGAACAGGTTCCCTGTCAGCGGATAAATCTTATACACAGAGGTGCCCAGTGCAAAAATCACTGAAAAACATGACATGTTCGCTTAGACAAGGACGGCTAACTCTCAGCCACTCATTCCAAAAACACTTGTTTGTTAATTTAGTCTTACCTTGTTCTCTGTTTATCTTATGCTCAATGATATTAGACTAGAAAGGATCGAGGTTAGTTATGCACAGGTATTATCAATTCTAGAAGGAGTGAAAGTATGCAAGTCCCCTGGGCCAGATGGGATTTATCCGAGGATTCTCTGGGAAGCTATGGAGGAGATAGCAGAGCCTTTGGCTTTGATATTTGAGTCATCATTGTCTACAGGTTTAATACCTGAGGACTGGTGGTTTGCAAATGTTGTGCCCTTGTTCAAGAAGGACAGCAGAGATAACTCAGGTAATTATAGACCAGTGAGCCTTACTTCTGTTGTAGGAAAGGTTTTGGAAGGGGTTATAAAAGAGAGAAGATTTATAATCATCTAGCAAGCAACAATTTGATTTCAGATAGCCAACATGGTTTCGTCAAGGGCCGGTCATGTCTCACAAACCTCATTGAGTTTTTTGAGAAGGTGACCAAGCATGTAGATGAGGGTAGGGCAATTGACGTGGTGTACATGGACTTCAGTAAAGCCTTTGATAAGGTTCCACATGGTAGGCTGATGGAGAAAATGCAGAGGCATGGGATTGAGGGTAATTTAGCAGTTTGGATTAGAAACTGGCTTTCTGAAAGAAGGCAGCAAGTGGTGGTTAATGGAAAATATTCAGCCTGGAGTCCGGTTACTAGTGGTGTGCCACAAGGATCTGTTTTGGGACCACAGCTGTTTGTGATTTTTATAAATGACTTAGACGCAGGCATAGGTGGATGGAGTAGTAAATTTGCAGACGACACTAAAGTCGGTGGAGTAGTGGACAGTTTGGAAGAATGTTACAGGTTGCAAGAGGACTTGGATAAACTGCAGAATTGGGCTGAGAGGCGGCAAATGGAGTTCAATGCAACTAAGTGTGAGGTGATGCACTTTGGGATGAATAACAGGAAGGCAGAGTACTGGATCAGTGGTGTTGGAAGAGCACAGCAGTTCAGACAGCATCCAACAAGCAGCGAAATCGACGTTTCGGGCAAAAGCCCTTGATGAAGGTTATGTTTAATCTATCTCCAGTCAGCCTGCGTATCTCTGCATACTTTGATCATTAAGCACCACCCCCCCTTGGCAACTGCAGTTACAATGGAACTCTCATTGAATGGGGTCACAGTGGGAAATAGTTTGGGAAGCACTGCACTATGTTTGTTCCATATTGGGTCAACTGAAAAAGGTTAGAACAGAAATCAAACTTACCTAAAGCCAGTAACATAGCAATTGCAGGGACACCAAATGCCAGAGGGTAGCAGTCTGAATCATAACACTGGACATCCTCTGCAAGCAAAGTCAGAGCATTGTCAATTGTAACAGTAATGCACTCACATTCACTCCACTCTCCAGTGCATGTAAAATGAGACAGTACTTAGACATTGGTAGATATTAGTCACACAGTAGGACTTTCTGATCATACAACAAAAAAACAAAATATTGCATGGAGTATAGGGGGTGGCACAGTGGCGCAGTGGTTAGCACTGCTGCCTCACAGCTCCAGAGACCCGGGTTCAATTCCCACCTCAGGGAACTGTCTGTGTGGAGGGTGTAGGTTTGCTCGCTGAGCTGTAGGTTTGATATTCAGACGTTTCATTACCTGGCTAGGTAACATCATCAGTGGTGACCTCCAAGTGAAGCAAAGCTGTTGTCTCCTGCTTTCTATTTATATGTTTGTCCTGGTTGGGGTTCCTGGGGTTTGTGGTGATGTCATTTCCTGTTCGTTTTCTGAGGGGTTGATAGATGGTATCGAGATCTATGTGTTTGTTTATGGCGTTGTGGTTGTCCCATCGAAAAAAGCAGACCAAACACAGCCAGAAACCCTAACCACCTTACCATACATCAAAGAAGTTTCAGAAATAACAGCCAGACTTCTAAGACCCCTCAGAATCCTAGTAGCACACAAACTCACCAACACTCTCAAACAAAAACTAACAAACTTAAAAGTCCCATGGACAAAACCAACGTCATCTACAAAATTCCATTCAAGGACTGCCACAAACACTACGTAGGACAAACAGGAAGAAAGTTAGCCACCAGGATACACGAACACCAGTCAGACACAAAAAGACATGACCTTCTCTCCCTCGTAGCCCTACACACGGATGAAAAAAACCATTTCGATTGGGACAACACATCTATCCTGGGACAGGCTAAGCAAAGACATGCCAGAGAATTCCTAGAGGCCTGGCACTCCAACCACAACGCCATAAACAAGCACATAGATCTAGATACCATCTATCAACCCCTCAGAAAACGAACAGGAAATGACATCACCACAAACCCCAGGAACCCCCATCCAGAACAAACATATAAACAGAAAGCAGGAGACAACAGCTTCGCTTCACTTGGAGGTCGCCACTGATGACGTTACCTAGCCAGGTAATGAGACATCTGGATATCAACCTACAGCTCAGCGAGCAAACCTACACCCTAAACCTCAACCTGAGCTACAAACCTTCCAAATGTCTGTGTGGAGTTTGCACATTCTCCCCGTGTCTGCCTGGGTTTCCTTCGGGTGCTCCGGTTTCCTCCCACAGTCCAAAGATGTGCAAGTTAGGTGAATTGGCCATGCTAAATTGCCCGTAGTATTAGATGAAGGGGTAAATGTAGGGAATAGGTCTGGGTGGCTTACTCTTCGGAGGGTCAGTGTGGACTTGTTGGGCCGAACGGCCTGTTTCCACACTGTAAGTAACCTAATCTAATCTAAAAAAAATTCAATCACAAAGGTTTCATGGTGTAAAAGCCAGAGGTGGAAATGGGTATAACATAAAGACATGTGAAATAGGAGCAGTAGACCATTCTGCCCCTCTAAGTCGCCTCATGATCCAACAAAATCTTGGCTGATCTGCCCCAATCTCAACTCCATTGAACCAGGTCAGTTTAGATGTCAACTCCTTGATATTTCAAAACTCTACTGACCCCAATTTCAAATATTTTCAGTGACCTAGCTTTCACAACTCTCTTGGGTTTCCAGAGATTTACTACCCTTTGGGAAAAGAAATTCCTTTACGTCTCAGTTTTCAATTAGTGTATCCTTTGGCGATAACCATGTCCCTAATTCAAGATGCCCCCACTACAGGAAACATCTTCTCAACAACTACTCGGTCAAGCCCCCTCTGCAGACACTTGTACATTTAATAAGATCCCCCTCATTCTTCTAACCTTTAATGATTAAGGCTGAACATGTTTAGCTGTTTTTGACAAATTAACCCCTTTGTCACAGGGATCAGTCGAGTTGAACAGCCTGCATTATCTTTCTTAAGTGCAGAGGTCAAAATAGTGATGCAAGATAAAAACAATGACTGCAGATGCTGGAAACTCTGGATTAGAGTGGTGCTGGAAAAGCACAACAGTTCAGACAGCTTCCGAGGAGCAGGAAAATCAACATTTCGGGCAAAAGCCCTTCATCAGGAATACAAGCAGAGAGCCTGAAGGGTGGAGAGATAAGCTAGAGGAGGGTGGGGGTGGGGAGAAAGTAGCATAGAGTACAATAGGTGAGTGGGGGAGGAGATGAAGGTGATAGGTCAGGGAGGAGGGTTTTGGAAGGTAGCAAAGAGTACAATGGGTGGATGGGGGTGAGATTAAGGTGATAGGTCAGAGAGGATGGTGGAGTGGACAGGTGGAAAGGAAGATAGGCAGGTAGGGCAAGTCAGGGGGACTGTGCTGAGCTGGAAATTTGGAACTGGGGTGAGGTGGGGGAAGGGGAAATGAGGAAGCTGTTGAAGTCTACATTGATGCCCTGGGGTTGAAGTGTTCCGAGGCAGAAGATGAGGCATTCTTCTTCCAGGAGTCGGGTGGTGAGGGAGCGGCGGTGAAGGAGGCCAAGGACCTGCATGTCCTCGGCAGAGTGGGAGAGGGAGTTGAAATGTTGGGCCACAGGGCTGTGTGGTTGATTGGTGCGGGTGTCCCAGAGATGTTCCCTAAAGCGCTCTGCTAGGAGGCGTCCAGTCTCCCCAATGTAGAGGAAACCGCATCGCGAGCAACAGAACAATAAGTGATATTGGTGGATGTGCAGGTAAAACTTTGATGGATGTGGAAGGCTCCTTTGGGGCCTTGGATGGAGGTGAGGGAGGAGGTGTGGGTGCTGGGTTTCGCAATTCCTGCGGTGGCAGGGGAAAGTGCCAGGACGGGAGGGTGGGTTGTTGGGGAGCATGGACCTGACCCCACCCTCCTCTCATTTATCTCTCCACCCTGCAGGCACTCTGCCTCTATTCCTGATGAAGGGCTTTTGCCCGAAACGTCGATTTTCCTGCTCCTCGGATGCTGCCTGAACTGCTGTGCTTTTCCAGCACCACTCTGATCCAAAATAGTGATGCAGACCATCAGGTTCTAGTGACTTGTCTGTCTTAAATGCCATTAATTTTTAACATTCCTTATTCCTGTGATGGGGCTTATAACAAAAACTTTCCTCCTATTAGCACCTTGTTTATCTGTTAACTTTGAGACGTTTATAGCATCTTTCACCATGAAGACCGATACAAAATACAGGTTTAAATTATTTGTCAACTTCCTGTTCCCTATTATTAATTCCCCAGTTGCACCTTTCAAGAGTCCCATGCTGACTTTAACTTCTATCTTTCTTTCTCTATATACATAGAAGCTCTTGCTGTTTAATACCAATTTACTTCCATAATCAGTTTTCTCCCTCTTTATTAACTTTATCGTCTTCTGCTACTGATTCCTAAGAACACTCAATCCTCCAGCCTACCATTAGTTCTCACTGTCTTACATTTGAAACAACCCTAAATGCGGATTCTCTCCACAGATGCTGTCTGAGCTGGTCAGTATTTCCAGCATTTCTTGATCAGACTATAGTTATACAAATTAATAGAATTCAACACAGATCAGCTTTCAGTGCACAATGGCCAGACAGTGACATATATTGTTCAGAGACTGGAATAAATGGAAATAGGATTGTCCTCTGGTCAGGTGGTAGAGTTGCATTTATACTGCATTTTTATTTGCAATGAACTATATTGTTTGACAGACTCTCGGATACAAATCAACTGTTATTAGAAGACACTTGGCCAAACCCATAAATCCAAACGCTGAACTCATAGTAACTCTCCAGTTTCTCTTATAGTCACCCTTCCCTTCCTCAGTTTGGTTCCGACTTGAGTCAATGTCTCTACTGGACACACTACGCTCACTTCTATAGATTGTGAATGACTGTGAATTCTATTGCTTGTGAATGACTTGTTGATTTGAAATCAGACTAGGTTAGTCTTCATCCACACCATTTCTCATGCTTACTGGAGACTGATCTCAATCCATTGAGGTCAATTTAAGGCTGACAGATCTCCAAGCATCTGTCAAAACTATCCCAGAGCTGGCTATGGAGGACTGCATTTGAATGGCCTCCCTTTTATGGGATATCTGTCCCGACAACATAATTACAGAGCTTGCCAGGAGTGAACTTGTGAAACAGTTTACCTCTGCAAGCAAAGATTACCAAGTGACATTACCACCACTTCACTTCCTCACCGATCCTCCTTACCTCTCAGGATGGGGATGGTAATTCCTGCAAGTAAAGCTGCTAGGTTCATGGAAAAATAGAAGAATGAAAAGTACATCCGGTAACCTTTCTCCTGCGGAGAATAAATATACCCAGTTAGTAACTGCAGAGTCTAGTCTGCACTACTGCCTAGCACTGATACTATTTACATCTCAATCTAACTGGCTTTGTTCCTCTGGCCAATTTACTCTCAGTGGCCAGTTAGATTGAAGTAGTTAATTAGCTATAAAGTATGTTCTGGGGTCAGAACTCAATCAGGTCAGGATTCAGGATGCATGCCCGCCTTTACATTAAGTTACTGTCTCAGCTTTAATATAAAACTGGTTCATCTCTTCTTCTCAAACAGCACAGAAACAGACCCTTCGGTCCAACTCATCTATGCCAAATAACATAAGTCAGTGTTGCTGCTGCATCTGCATCAGTTTGATTCCCAGCTCCTTTAGGAATGATTTATGTGAACACCGTGATACTTCTGAACAATGCGGTGAGGTACAGTGTGTCAACCTTTCCTTATATTAACAACAGGCTGATTTTTTTCTCCACACTGTTGGATGTTTTATACAATAAAACGGCTTATTACATATAATTTGATATAATTTACAACAAAGAAATAGGCCATTTGGCCCATCTGGTCCATGTTGGTACAAATGCTTTGCACAAGCTGCTTCCTATTTAATCAGTAAATCTTCTCATTCCTCTCTCTTTCATCTAGTTTTCACTTAAAAGTATCAATGCCATTCCAAGCCATTCTCAAAAACACAGAATCAATATACTTACCTCTTTCCCACCAATCTGATCAGCACCAAAGGGTGACATACTGGATCTGATTCCACCGGAACCCAGGGAAATGAGGAACAGCCCAGTATAGGCACCCACCCTACAATCAGAAAGAGAGTCCAGTCAGTGATTACTGAGTAGACGTGATGTAGGGGCATTGGTACACTGATATATTGATACATACTGATGTGACATGGATAGACAGTGCAGTAGGCTAGGGCCAATTTTATTAAATATATGATACAGAGAGTTCAGCGGGAGGTTAAGGTGAATTTCAAAACTGGTCCTCATCCCCATTAAGCAGCACTGTACCCCATCAGGAAATGATGGAACATCATTGTGGTAAACAGGACCAGCAACAGGTTGGGAGTTTAAAGGTACTTGAGACTGTCCACTGACATGAAGTGAGCATTGGAGATGGCAAGAGTTTGAACAAAGGCTGCTGCAATGAGAAGGAGAGACAAAGGCAGATCAGCAGCCCAGCTGCAGAAAGTTAACATTAATACTCATTGAGGCCTTCTTTGCCCCTTCTTCTGTCTCCTGTCAACTCCTGTTATCCAGTTCAACCCAGTGTGTGATTTCTGCTATTTTAAAATGGGATTGCAATGCCAATAGTATTGGCATCAAGCACAAATCTTTCATATAAAGTAAGTACCTGTCTGCTAAGGGTTGGCAACCCTGAGGGCACTTAAGGTAGTGGAGGACAGGTACACTATCTGATACCTTCCCCCATTGCCCTTTCACCAGCTGGACACACCCACAACAATACCAACCTGTGCAGAACGGTAGCATTAAGGTCAACCCTTGTGCATCACTGGAAACCACCACAGGCTCTGGTGGACTGCCAGTCTTTGCTTTTGGACAAGAATATCAAGTATCAATCACTTTTCCAAACCAAGAGACAGAGTCTCATAACAGATATCAGATGCCAGAAAAAACTATCCAAGATTACAAACCTCTCCTCAAAAGTCCTTAACAATTTCTGCAGTGGCCATCATGGAATTTCCATTGTCCATTAACCCAACCCTCCAAACTCTGTTCAGAGATCCTTCGTTCAGTACTGGATGTTGTATTATATCTCACGGTCAGTACACCTTTAAGACACACAGTATGTCAGTATGTCTTTAAGAGCTGGGCATGTGATATCAAAGCATCAGAGCATGTGACTTGAGACTATAAAATTCACTAAAGAGGAGGAGAACAGCAGCAGACTCCACTTCCTGGATGGCTTTGTGGAATACACACCTATCGGGGAACTCCAGTCCAGTATGTACAGGAAGGAACACTCATACAGACCAGATACTGAATTATAACAGCAACCACCTCAGCATCCACAAACAAAGCTGCATTAGGACACTATTTAAATGGACACACTGCAGCAACCCAGAGCTTCAGAAGGCAGAACAGCGGCACCTATTCAAGGGATTTAAATAACAGGTATCCCAAGAGCCCTATCCTCCAGTACTTATGCAACAAACCTAAAGAAGAAAGAACTACACAACCAGACATGGTAGTGACCATACCATACATCAGGGACGTCAGAGATAACTACCCAACTATTCAGACCCCTAGGAATCTTATGGCCTACAAACGAGTAAACACTTTTTTCACCAGCGCATCACTAAGGTTAAAGACCCGAGACCACATTCAACAGGACGAGCAAGATAGCCTGTATGGACTGTGAAAAACACGACGTAGGACAAAGAGGAAAAAAACTGACTACCCGTGAGCACTAACATCAGCTCACCACTGCCAGACATGATCAGAACTCTCTCATTTCCACCCATGCAGACAGTGAAGGACACAAATTCAACTGGAATAATGTAACCATCTTAGCACAGACCAAACAGAGACATGTCAGGAATTCCTTGAAGTTAGGCACACCAATCAGAACTCAATCAATAAACACATTGAACTAGACCCCACATACAAACCACTCAGATACAAAACCAGAGGTACCAGAAAACAGTGACAGATAAATACCAGGTGGGACAGAGCACCAATGCTTCACCAGGGGCACTGACGATGTCATCTAACGAGGTGACAAAATATCTGCAGAAAAACACATCAGCTTGGTGAACAACCTACGACCTCACTATAAAGCTCTCAGGTGGAATCTTAATTCTAACCTCTTGAAGCATGACAGACTACTAAAAATATACGCTTCTGCTATAATGAATAGCTTAATACCAGCCCAAACACTTGTCTCAGTGAATATATGCTCTGCATATATTAGCCAGCTGCAATAAACATCTGTTGCATCTTTTAATATCATGTTATGCACATTGGATTTTGTAAATTAGCAGGGATAACAAAAGCATTGCCTCATCAGGTAAAGTTAAGCTGCCTGAGGCAAAACCCAAATCACTGGACAGACCTGCAGGGAAATGGTGGGGGTCAAATTGCCCACCAAACCATCCCGGTGAAAGATGACTAGATTATCTGAATAACATGCAAAGCCCAGGAGCAGGGTAAGACAGAACACACAACACTGGTCAGTCATTCTCAGTTTGCCAGTGCCAATGGATACTTACGAGACCTGACTGACATTCTTTAGAAGGTGATTGAAAGTTTACTCCTATTATGGTTTCAGTGAGTGACAGGGCTCCAGGTTAGAGTTCAGCCAAATTGTGTTCATTCCACATCCAAGGCATTTAGCATGAGAGAGGCTGGGATCTAGAAAAATCCGGTTAAAGAGTTTCACCTCCTTTTACTCCCCCGCCCCCTTGCTAGCTTCTTCCTTCAGGCAATCTGGTGAATGTTTGGGGTGTGCAGCCATATCCCATAATAGCCAACCTCCATTCTCTGCTCAGCAAAGACTCGAAGCTGAGAACAATTCCAACACATATCAACGAGGTTCCCTTCTGTCAGCTCACACCAAGAGCAGGTCCACAGGCCTGTGAACATCCAGGCTCCCTCTGCCAGGTCCCAGGGTCTAAGGAAAATTCAGGTTGGGGGTGGGGCAGGGTGGTTAATAGTTGCTTGGCCAATACAATGGTCCTCACCAGTTGGGCACTTCCATTTTCTTTATATTGTGGGATATAGGTGAATTAATGTTATTTCTGCAAATTATAAGTTCTGATACAGAGTAAATGAATTCACATTAGTTTGGGATTGTTTCGGATGAGAGCTGACTTAGCAAGAATGAGGAAATATATAATCCGTTACAAAATGGTATGTTAGCATGAGACGTGATTACAGAAAAATGGTAGAAATACAGGCACTAGATAAAATGCTGTGAAAAGAGGCCCTTATAAACATCTGTTTCCCCACTTGTACAGAGACACAGGAACAAACCCCAATTAAAAGGGCTTAGTGATAAGATGCTGTGAGGGGCAGCGCAGATGGAGGGAGCAGATAATGGTAAGCAAAGGATGGGATGACGTCAAACAACTTTATGGGGGAGGCAGAGATAGACATTTGTCACTGACAAGGCCGGATAAACAGAAGTTATGGGAGCAGTCTTAAGGAAATGAATGACGTAAGCGGAGGAGGGGGGCAAACAATGAAATAAGGAAAAATATGGGGATTCAAACTGTATAAATTTCGAGAGTTTGTTGGATTTGATGTGCATTTGTCATTGCCTTACCTGGCATTAGACATGGCACCCACTTGCAAGTGTACAAATAAACGACACTGTTTCAGATTTTTGGTCTCGGACTGAAATTATTAAAGCGAGTGAGCTTTTGTTTCTCACAATATTGACTGGGCAAAACACAGGGTGTCAAACAAGTAGCATGCCACATCCTGTAGTGAACTCAGGCGAGAGCTACCAGCAACATGGTAATGAACTGGGATCAGGGGGGAGGCACTACAACCAAAGGGAGCATGGTGGAGGCGAAGGACTTACTTTTGTGCACCCTAACAACTCACCCTAAGACCCGAAATCTAATTCAACATTTACATTTGGATAGTTGAAGTTGATCTGAATCCACAATGCCCTGTACTCTTGCAAAGTCAGTGTCTGACTCTATTTACACCTTCAAAGCCAGATTTTCAAATCAAAAGGGTCACAGCACCTGAAACAGTGTGGGAAATCTGGGCAGCTGGCAGTATGCCCCTTTCAAAGTGGCACAGCCTGCATTGTTGGGCTTAATGGGATGATGAAGCCGCTGACCCCATTCTGAGCTCATTCCTGACTCATTAACCCCAGATGAAAAGGGTGAGATTAAGGCCAAGGAGGGTGAGAATGAAATGTAAATGGTGAAATGAAATGAAGGATCACTGTTGGTCACTCTGGCCTTGTTCCCCATCCCAGGCACACTCAAGAAAATTTCTTATACTCACACAGACTGTCCCATCTCTCCGGGTATCGCAGTCGCTGACAAAACAATAGTACCAATAAGGTACACCACAGAAAGCATGAGGATACTCCTGTAATTCAAGGTTGACAAGACGTGGGTTGAATCACAGACACAGAACCAACTTGAAAATAGTATCTACTCAAATGGCAAATAATCCCTTTATGCTAACCAGACTTCGGTGGCTCTGTGATATAAACAGAATCATAGAATTCTGTAGCATACAAGGAAGTGATGACAGTCGTATTGTTGCTAGACTAGCAATCTGGTGACTGAGTTTCACCATTAAAAAAAACCTGGAATGAGAAAAGTATAATCTTTGCCATAAAGTTTAGAATCTGACAACATAGAAGGAGATTATTTGGCCAGGAGTTGGCTTTCTTATTGACCTATCTTATAAATGTGACTTCAGCCACTTTTTGCCCTATAGCCCTGTAAAGGTTATTAATTTCAATTACTTATCTGATGTATATATAAATGCAAAGAAAACCTCCTATTCTCTCCCCTTTTATAGTCAATTATCCTAAAACTGGGACACTCTCTCTCACATAGCCAATAGTTTTTCCTTGTTTAGTTCATCAAAATCTTCATAATGTGATCATATGGAATATTTGGAAGCTAATTTGGTAGTTATATAGGTAACTTAGTGGCGTAATATATGCACAGGATCATGTTACAGCGCTCCAGTAACAGATAATGGTAATACACTATGATAGGCTAGTTAAATCACTGATAGATGAGCTAATGCTAAAGACAATGGTGGTGTTATGTGATAGGTTAAGTGTAAAGTAGTCGACTGGTGTCGCAGAAGATGATTAGTTTAGAAAGACAAAGCAAGCTAGTATGATTGGTTACACTAATGCTATCAGGTAAATGCGGGAACTATAAACTGCAGAGAATCCAAGAAGGGGTGGGCAGTTGGGAAGCTATTTTCTGATTGTCACAGCTTTTCTTTGCAAATAATGATTTAACTTTGTGAAGGATTTTCTGCGCCTCCTGGTAATTCTCAGAGTATTGGATGATCTTTCCACAATAACCATCCCAATTAAATCTCCCTCAAACATTCACTACTGTAAATGAACAATCTCTATTTCCCAAAATTAGCCCAAATATTTCCATTAGCTTTGATATTCCATTTAACAAAAATCTATCAATCTTAAATTTGCAATTTCCAATTCATTCCCCAGTTTTAACACATCTTTGGATAAATTCAAAATTCAATTATGCTTTGTGTGAAGATGATCTTTCTGATGTCAACTTGAATGATCATTTTGAGTTTTTGTCTCCTCTCACACGACGGAGCCGTTTCTCTCAATCTACTCCAGCTACTCTTATAATCATCTTTGAAACTCAAAGAGATCATCTTCAAATTCTCTACAAGAAAGAATGAAAGAACCTCCATCCAGCCTTAGCTCTGGTTGGAAGAGTTCTGCAGTTCATACCTGTATCGCCCAAAACAGAAGTCTGAGAGGAAAGCTCCCACAATGGTGAAGGATGTGGAGAGGAAGATGAAGACATGAAAAAGGGAAGTAGCCTTGCTCTCAGATAGGATGAGTGCTTTTGTAAAATACAGCACCAGGATAGCTGAAACAAAACGAGCAGGTAGCAATGAGCATTCATGGATAACAATTACTGAGCTGGCTGAACAAAATTGCCTTGAACAAATCAATTTGTAAATTCATTACTTTGCAGTTATTGAGTCATAGAAATATACAGCACAGAAACAGACCCGTTGGTCCAACTCATCCATGCTGACCAGTAATCTAGTCCCATTTGCCAGCACTTGGTCCATATCCCTCCAAACCCTTCCTATTCACATACCCATCCAGATGTCTTTTAAATGTTGTAATTGTACCAGCCTCCACCACTTCCTCTGGCAGTTCATTCCACCACCCTCTGCGTGAAAAGGTTGCCTCTTTAGGTCCGTTAAAATCTTTCCCCGTTAAAACCTATGCCCTCCAGTTCTGGACTCCCCCACCCCAGGGAAAAGAGCTCATCTATTTATCCTATCCATGCCCCTTATGATTTCATAAACCCCTATCAGGTCACCCCCTCAGCCTCTGACACTCCAGAGAAAACAGCCTCAGCCTGTTCAGCCTCTCCCTGTAGCTCAAATCCTTCAACCCTGACAACATCCTTGTAAATCTTTTCTGAACCCTTTCAAGTTTCACAATATCCTTCCAATAGGAAGGAGACCAGAATTGCACACAATATTCCAACAGTGGCCTAACCAATATCCTGAGGAGAAAGTGAGTCTGCAGATGCTGGAGATCAAAGTTGAAACTTTATTGCTGGAACAGCACAGCAGGTCAGGCAGCATCCAGGGAACAGGAGATTCGACGTTTCGGGCACAGGCCGAAGAAGAAGGGCCTTTCCTGAAGAAGGGCCTGTGCCCGAAACGTCGAATCTCCTGTTCCCTGGATGCTGCCTGACCTGCTGTGCTGTTCCAGCAATAAAGTTTCAACCCTAACCAATATCCTGTACAGCTGCAACATAACCTCCCAACTCCTGTACTCAATACTCTATGCTCTTGTGACTCAATTGTTAGCACTCTTGCTTTAGAGTTAGAAATTATGAGTTCAAATTTCATGCCAGAGACTTGACATCAATAAATAAGCTATTAACACAGTCCCAGGGTGGTGTGAGATTTGGAGAGGAGTTTACAGGTGATGATGTTCCCATGTATCTGCTTCCCTTGTCCTTCTGAATGGTAGCGGTTGGGGATTTGGAAGATGCTGTTAGAGAGTCCGTGGTGGTTTGCTGCAGAGCATCTTGTAGATGGTACGTGCTGCTGCCACTAAACACAAGTGGTCAACAGCATGAACGTTTAATGGTGAGGGGGGGCAGGATGGAGTGAGCAATTTTGTCCAAGATGGTGTCAAGCTTCTTGATGTTGTTGAAGCTGCATTCATTCAGGCAAATGGACAATATTCCATCACATCCATAACTTACACTGTGCAGAAAGATAGATAGCCTTGGTTAGTTGCTCAATTCAGAATTCCTAGTCTCTGATGTGATCTTGGAGTGTGGCGCTGGAATAGCGCAGCAGATCAGGCAACATCGGAGGAGCAGGAGAGTCGATGAAGGGCTTATGCCCGAAACATCGACTCTCCTGTTCTTCGGATGCTGCCTGATCTGCTATGTTTTTCCAGCGCCACACTTTTTGACTCTTATTCTCCAGTATCTGCAGTCCTCACTTTCTCTTCTCACGTGCTCTTGTCCGGTCTTCATAGAAATCATCGAAAATGTGAGCTTCCAGTTTGAGCTCAAGTGGGTAGGTCTGTGTTTACTGGTGCACACACTGAAGCATAATGGTCTCATTATGTGTTGTAATAGTCAGGTCGTTAATGCCATACTGTCTGTGTCAGTCAACAAAGAGCTACCGAGATTAAGCCACCTTCCTGAACGAGTTCCATAGGCTGAAAGGTACTGATCAAGTAGATATCTGAGCACCTTTTAAATGCAATAAAAGTTTCTGCCTCTACCAACCCGAGAATCCCAGGTCCCTCTTGAATATAAAAGTTTTTTTTCATCTACAATCTGCTTTAAATCTATGTTTCCTGATTTTTGGCCCCGTTGCTAATACATATTGGGGCGGCTACAGTGGCTCAGTAGTTAGCACTGCTGCCTCACAGAACCAGGGACCTGGGCTTGATTCCAGCCTCGGGCTACTGTCTGTCTGGGTAGAGTTTGCACGTTCTCCTCGTGTCTGCGTGGGTTTCCTCCAGGTGCTCTGGTTTCCTCCCACAAACCAAAGGTGTGCAGGGTCAGGTGAAGTGGCCATAGTGTTCAGGGTTGTGTTAGATAGGTGCATTAGTCAGGGGTAAATATAGAGTAGGGGAATGGGTCTGAGTGGGTTACTCTTTGGGGGGTCAGCATGGACTTGTTGGGCCGAAGGGCCTTTTTCCACACTGTAGGGATTTTGTGGTTCTTGTGATAATCTATCCAAGCTCCTCAAAATTTCATCCACCTTAACCAAGTCAGCCATTCAGCCTTCTCCTTTCAAAGGAAAACAATTGTAGTTTATCCATTTTTGCCAATAGTTAAAGTTTTCAAGTCCTCAGAAAATTCTTATAAATCCTCTCTGCAGCCTCTCCTGTAATTTTTCCTGTAATGTGTGACCAGAACAGTAAAGAAGACCCAAGGTGTGGTCGAGGACAAAGTGAGGACTGCGAATCCTGGAGCTCAGAGTCGAGAGTGTGGTGCTGGAAAAGCACAGCAGGTCAGGCAGCATCTGAGGAGCAGGAGAGTTGATGTTTTGGGCATAAGCCCCTCATCAGGAAATGCTCTTGCCCAAAATGTTGCTTCTCCTGCTCCTTGGATGCTGCCTGACCTGCTGTGCTTTTCCAGCACCACACTCTCGACTCAAGCTGTGGTCTAGCCAGCATTACACAGCGATCCAGCATAGTCTCCCTGACCTTCTAATGTATCTCTTGGCTCATAAAGTAAAGTGAGTGCCTTCTTAGCCGACTTATTACCCCTGAAAGGTAACCTTTAAAGTACTGCAGATGTACACTCAAAGGTCCTTTTGTTCCACCTCATTATTCATATCTTCTCATTCATTGTGCATTCCCATTCCTTGTTGCACACTGCATCATACTACTCTGAATTAAATTACATTTTTCATTTCTCTGCCCACCCGACAATACCATCTGTATCTTTCTGCAATATCCTCATTCTCTTGGCATATCCTCTGCCAACCTACATTCCCTCAAATTGTTCCTGCTGCTGCTGGACCCCTGATGCCCATGTGCTGCAGTGACTTCCAGAACCAGAGGACAGTGTGCCTGCATGCCAGTCTCACACATGGACACCCCAAACTACTTTGTGGCCTCGAAGAGAGAATGCTGTTGTCAACCACAGGATCAATTTTTGTATCGTTTGTTAACCTCTTTACCAGCTCCCTTCATCTGAATCTCATTAGTATAACCTGCAAAAACAGAGCCTGAATATTGAGGCCACAGAAACCGCAGATGGAAACTGTCCATTATTATTCCACATTGCAGAATGGCAGGACTTCAGAGCTTTGAGTTCATCCACTGCTTGTGGGATTGGATACCTCTGTCCATGGCATGCAGTTTCCACTGTTTGACACATGAGGAGTCCTCTGTTGCAACTTCATTGGTTGACACCTCATTTTTTTCTTCCAGTTCATGACCTCCTGCTCTTTTCATTGTATCAGGACTGATTTCCTGGCTTGATGGTAATGGCAGAGTGCATGATCTGAAAATATATTGCTGGAAAAGCGCAGGAAGGACAGCATCCAAGGAGCAGGAGAATCGACGTTTCGGGCATGATCCCTTCTTCAGGAATGAGGATTCCTGAAGAAGGGCTCATGCCCGAAACGTCGATTCTCCTGCTCCTTGGATGCTGCCTGACCTGCTGCGCTCTTCCAGCAACACATTTTCAGCTCTGATCTCCAGCATCTGCAGTCCTCACTTTCTCCTAGAGTGCATGGTCTGCCAGGTACGTTGACACAGATTATGGTTAAACACAATTCTGCTACTGCTGATGCCTCTCTTGACCGTCCAGTTTTGAGCTGCTAAATCTGTTCTGAGTTTTGGACGTAGTTTTGCTCGATGAGCTGAAAGGTTCATTTCCAGATGTTTCGTTACCTTACTAGGTAACATCTTCAGTGGACCTCATGCAAAGCAATGCCGAACATTCCCGCTTTCTATTTATATGTTTGGGTTTCTTTGGGTTGGTGATGTTATTTCTTGTGGTGAAGTCACTTCCTGTTCCTTTTCTCAGGGGGTGGTAGATGGGGTCTAACTTGATGTGTTTGTTGATAGAGTTCCAGTTGGAATGCCATGCCTCTAGGAATTCTCATGTGTGTCTTTGTTTGGCTTGTCCTAGGATGGATGTGTTGTCGCAGTCGAAGTGGTGTCCTTCCTTATCTGTATGTGAGGATACTAGTGAGAGAGGGTCATGTCTTTTCGTGGCTAGTTGATGTTCATGTATCCTGTTTGTCCAATGTAGTGTTTGTTACAGTCCTTGCACAGTATTTTGTAAATGACATTAGATTTGTTCATTGTCTGTATAGGGGCTTTCAAGTTCATTAGCTGCTGTTTTAGTGTGTTAGTGGGTTTGTGGGCTACCAAGATGCCAAGGGGTCTGAGTAGTCTGGCAGTCATTCCTGAGATGTCTTTGATGTAGAGGAGAGTGGTTAGGGTTTCTGGACGTGTTTTGTCTGCCTATTTGGGTTTGTTCTATTCTGAATCTAACCCACTTCACAAAGTGGCAGTGCCACACAACATATCCTCAGTGCAAAGTTGGAACTTCAACTTCACAGGGATTGGGCAGTGGTCACTCCAACTAATGTTGTCATTGACAGATGTGATAAAAGGATTGGTAAGGACAGGGTTAAGTAGGTATTTCTTCAGTTTTAACGAAAGGTCATTTGACCTGAAACATTAACTCTGATTTCTCTCCACAGATGCTGCCAGACCTGCTGAGCTTTTCCAGAAATTTGTGATTTTGTTTCTGATTTACAGCATCTGCAATTCTTTCAGTTTTTATTTTCTCTTGCCGATTCTAACATTACATGTCACCAGCCCAATCTAGCTGAATGGTCCTTCAGGGCTCAGCCAGTTGGGTCAGTAGCGGTGAAGGAGACTGAAACCCCCACCGAGTACCTCAGAATGGAGGTCAATAGCTTTGCCTGTGTTTGACATGGTGGCATGGCCTTCACAGATTCCACAGTGAATACTGAGGGCTCCCACAGCCTCTGCCTCCCACTTCGTCACTTCCTCAACCCTGCTGGTGGTACAAAGCCCACACAGGTTGCGATCGAGAAGTCTATAGTGAGATGTGTAGGGAATGAGCCACCAATCTCTGGGTATTTATTTAAAACATTTCCGACCCCTAGTTAATAAAAACCTCAAATGAAGTGGTTATGGAATAACCCTCTGATTCCACGTTATTTCGAGAAGACCTCCAGCATCCCTAACCTCGATGGTATGTCGGGAACAAACTGTAATCCCAGATACTTAAGAAAATTTCCTTTACCTCGCACCCCAAAGTAGGTGATTTTTTCAAAGAATTCAGTGATCACGATGAAGACAGCAGCATTAGACAAGTCACAGAGTTTCTGAAAAAATAATAATGAACAATTAAATCAACGTCAGGAACCAACATTTGATGTGGTTTGGATGAAGACTATTCCGAAGTGGAACCCTTTCAGGATGCACCCTTGTTTCCCAGTGTTCTCTCCTGTTGGCCTGAAAACACCTAATTCTGGCTGGATAAAGGGATTCATTGTCCTTGCTACTGCACCAGAATCATCCCCAGGTCAGAAAAGGCCAATGGTTGGGAAACAATTTTTGTCAAGAGACATTTAAAAGAAACAATTGAAATAAAAGCCATGGAGTGTGACAAGATGAAAATGTAAGCTGTCTAGTCAAATATTTTTCACTGGCAGCATTTGTATGTCTAATAAATATTGAGTATATCATATCGAAGAAGTAGGAAAAAAAAACGAAGAAATTAATTTCTGAATTATAACATTTTCTGACATTTTGAACAATAATTTTGCTCGTAAAATCATCTTCCAAACAAACTTTAACTAAGGATGCATACAACCAAGACAGTTTTTTTTGGCTACTGATTCATGTGCTTTCAGTAATAAGCTTCTAATGTGATGCAAATTCTTCAGGGAGTCTAAGTAGCACCTTTACACATGAGTTACAACCTGGAGCAATGGATAGTGATGATAGATTCACCAGTTTCCCTCCCATCCCACGGCTAACGTAAAATTCCCACCACTTACTAACTACTTATGGCATGTGTTGGAAAGATTTCTAGTTTCCTGAACTACCATGCCCTGGAGTGAGACTCAAACCCAGAGGCAGAGATGATATCCACAGCACCACAAGGACGAAAACTTCTATTAGCCCATACAACTATATAGAAACAATAATGGTCACAGCTATAACAATTGCTCCTTCATTCAAAAGCATTACCTGTAGCCACATCATGGGTGTAGCCATACATTCAGGCAGGTCAATTCCTTGAAAGTAGAGTCGCAGGTAGATAGGAGAGTTAAGAAGGCATTTGTTTGTCAGAGTGTTGAGTATAGAAGTTGGCAGGTCATGTTTGGCTGCACAGGATGTTGGTTAGGCCACTTTTGGATTATTGTGTACAATTCTGGTCTCCCTCCTATCAGAAAGATGTTATGAAACTTGAAAGGGTTCAGTAAAGGATGTTGCCAGGGTTGGAGGGTTTGAGCTATAGGGAGAGGCTGAACAGGCTGGGGCTGTTTTCCCTGGAGTGTCGGAGGCTGAGAGGTGACCTTATAGATGTTTATAAAATCATGAGGGGCATGGATAGGGTAAGTAGACAAGGTCTTTCCCCTGAGGTGGGGGGCAGGTTTAGGGTGAGGGGAAAGATCTAAAAGGGACCTAAGCAACATTTTCACGCAAAGGGTGGTACGTGTATGGAATAAGCTGCCAGAGGACGTAGTGGAGGCTGGTACAATTGCAGCATTTGAAAGGTATCTGGATGAGTATATGAATAGGGATATGGGCCAAGTGCTGGCAAATGGGACTAGATTAGGTTAGAATATCTGGTTGGCATGGATGAGTTGGACTGAAGAGTCTGTTTCCATGCTGTACATCTCTGTGACTCTATGACTCTAGATATCTGGTTAGCATGGACGTGCTGGACCAAAGGGTCTGTTCCTGTGCCAAACATCTCTATGACTATATGACTCTAACTGGGAAGATAGTGGAGTATATAACCTCACTGAACTAACACACCAAAGCAATGTTCTGGGGATAATGGGCTCAAATCCTGCCAATGGCAGGTGGTGGAATTTGAATTCAATAAACATTTTGAACAAAAATCTAGTCTAATGGCAACCATGAACCTACTGTCAATGGATGTAAAAATCCATCTGGTTCATTGATGTCCCTTTCATGAAGGAAACTTGTTGTCCTTATCTGGTCTGGCCTATATATAACTTCAGACCAAAAGCAATATGGTTGGTTCTTACCTGTCCTCTGGGCAATTAGGGATGGGCAATAAATGCTAGCCTAGACAGAGAAGCTCACATCTCATGAACAAATAAAACAACATTTAAAAGTGACTTCTTTTTGTTAAAATAATTATTTGAGATCCTAAAAAGGATCAGCTTTCTAGCCCCACAGTTAAATAAAGACCATGTGTGAGTTTGCAGATCACTGACCTAGACACTGAATGTTTCATTGTGCTGGGTTATCACAGCTCAATCTGACCTCAACTTCACTCAAATCCAGTAGGGATGTCACATTGGGCCTCATTAACTAGACTGTGGACAGGGTGACTACCTCATGTCCCTGATCCTGATGAGTATACAGTTTGTGAATGTTTCATGAAGACAGGATTGGGCTCAACTGTGAGAATTTCTATGATCAAATAGCTAGAGGTACACATTATAGAATGACCATGTGTTTGAAACTGTCCAGTCAGATGGACACTAATCTACCATAAGAGTCATGTCCTAGAAGGAGGGGTTACATTTTAAAGAGCAAACAGTTACAAATCGCTAAAGTGAAATTACCCTCTTATTGGATAGCCCTGCTAACAATTACATTTCCCTCTAAAGTGAGGATCCAATCCCATTTATGCTAATGAACTTAACCCCTCGTACTAGACTCATACAGCAAGAAAGTCAGGTAATCAGCAATTCTCCAGCAACTAACTACCAGCAGTTAATATGCAATTCACCAGCAGCCCAACAGCAGTTAATATGCAATTCACCAGCAGCTAATCAGCAGTTCACTAACTGCTTACCCCACTCAGAACAAGAAAGCCAGACTCACCAGTAGTCTGCCCCAGGCTCGTCCACTCACTTTGGGTAACTCTGGCTTGGAATCTGAAACAAGACACATAAAGCACAAGTAGATTTCAGGTCAACAAGAGATTACGATGTTTGTGCAGCTTCCTTTTAATGGTCTTGAGATTTACTAGCGAATGAACAAATAACCTCACAAAATGATCAATGTTTAGAAAAACATTAAGGTGCCAGAGGAAGTGGTGGAGGCTAGTACAATTGCAACATTTAAAAGGCATCTGGATGGGTATATGAATAGGAAGGGTGTAGAGGGATATGGGCCGGGTGCTGGCAGGTGGGACTAGATTGGTTTGGGATATCTGGTCGGCAAGAATGAGTTGGACCCAAGGGTCTGTTTCCGTGCTGTATATCACTATGACTCTCTGACTAAAAAAGAACATTGTGTAATTAGGACAACGCCAGATTTGGAAATCCAAAGTTTTGTTTTAATTGTCATTCCCAAAATGGTGGGCGGCACGGTGGCACAGTGGTTAGCACTGCTGCCTCACAGCGCCAGAGACCCGGGTTCAACTCCCGCCTCAGGCGACTGACTGTGTGGAGTTTGCATGTTCTCCCCGTGTCTGTGTGAGTTTCCTCCGGGTGCTCCGGTTTCCTCCCACAGTCCAAAGATGTGCAGGTCAGGTGAATTGGCCATGCTAAATTGCCCGTAGTGTTAGGTAAGGGGTAAATGTAGGGGTATGGGTGGGTTTCGCTTCGGCGGGGCGGTGTGGACTTGTTGGGCCGAAGGGCCTGTTTCCACACTGTAATGTAATCTAATCTAAAATTTCAAGGATCAGTTAGGAATTTTCATGTGTAACAACCAAATTAAAATTAGGAATATGAAACATTTTGCCCAAAGGTTAATCAAACTGTGGAAGAAAGGAACAGGAGTAAGGTGTTTAACTCCCCTCAGTCTGATCTGCCCTTCAGTGAGGTTATTGCTGACCTTCAACCTAACCCCATATACCCCTCCATTGTACAATTTTACCTTTGATTAACAAAAATCTCTGAGAAGGTTTCCCACTTGCGGTTGGATCAAGCATTCATGCACATTTGCAGAAGAGCGTCTACCTTTTCCCTGTAGAATTGTTTCTTAATTTCACTCCTCCATGCTCCTGGTGGCATAGGAAGTATCTCTCTTTCTCTTGTTCTCTCTCACTCCATCCTAGCTGTTCTCCTTAATAGTTTGTAAACTTCTATAACACTAACTTTCCAATTTCGAGGAATACAACCCCAGCCTTCAGTTACGAATGTGAGGTTATCTGATCAGCTAAAATCTTAATGAATGATGGTCAAGGTTTAAGGCGCTGAGTGGCCTACACCAGATCCTAACTCATGTTCACCTGCTGTGTAATGTCACTTTAGAATTACTCCCTTGAGTCCAGGTGTTTTTCAGATAAATCTATACTATACTCTCTCATTGGCCAACAGATCCTTTCTAAGCTGTGTTGCCTCGAAATGCTCAAAGTACTCCTAAGTACCCACAGAGTTTTGGGTCTACCAGGGCTTTTGGACAGCTGAATATAGGAATTGCTAAATGACAGGTGTCCAAAATCCATGCAATTCATTTTGTTCCATGCTGATAGTTTATTGACTAATCCAAACAATCAATCTCTAGCAATGGGTCTACAACAGGGCCAGACATGAGGGGAGTATAAACCCAGTGCTGGGAGGGGCTTGTAACGTTCAAATCCACCTGTTCCTCTCAAGCTGTCACACAGGTTGATAGGGTTTATAAGAAGGCATACAGTGTGTTAGTTTTTATTGGTAGAGAGATTGAGTTTTGGAACTAAGAGGTCATGCTGAAGCTGTACAAAACTCTGGTACGGCCGCACTTGGAGAATTGAGTAAAGTTCTGGTTGCGGCATTATAGGAAGGATGTGGAAGCTTTGGAAAGGGTTCAGAGGAGATTTACTGGGATGTTGCCTGGCATGGAGCTAAGGTCTTATGAGGAAAGGCTGAGGGACTTAAGGCTGTTTTGTCAGAAGAAGAAGGTTGTGAGGTGACTTGATTGAGACATATAAGATAATCAGAGGGTTAGATAGGGTGGACAGTGAGAGCCTTTTTCCTCAGATGGTGACGGCTAGCCTGAGGGGACATAGCTTTATACTGATGGTTGATAGATACAGGACAGATATCAGAGGTAGTTTCTTTACTCAGATAGTAGTCAGGATGTGGAACACACTGTCTGCAATAGTAGTAGACTCCAACGTTAAGGACATTTAAATGGTCATTCGATAGGCATGTGGATGAGAATGGGATAATGTAGATTAGATGGGCTTCAGATTGGTTCCACAGGTTGGCGCAATATCGAGGGCCGAAGGGCCTGTACTACGCTCTGTTTTTAAGTATTTTACATTTACCATATGTCACATTTTAAATCACTCACATATCCCAGCACGGTCTTCCTAAAAGATACCTTTGTACTCTGCAGTTGATACCAATTGTTGCCTTCATCTCCTTGGGCAACCCGCCCTGCAGAGTGGCCACTTACTCAATAAATATATTAACAAATTTGTTATGAAATCCCCTGAATCCCTTCAAGTTTAGGCCATTTGTTTTGTTTCCACTTGTTATGGGCCAGGCCACACCCCCTCAAGATATTTTAAGAAGGTAGCCCAGCCCCTAACATTTCCTTATGTTAAAGGTAGATGTGAATTGGAAATTCCAGGTGTGATGCAATGGGTCAAACCACTCGGATTAAAGTAAAACACAATTTATTTAAACATTACAGTTGAAACACGAACAAAAGAAGTTGGAATTTAGAATAATTTAACTATCAGAAAACTTAACCAACCCGATACAGTAACTATCCTGATGAAGGGCTTTTGCCCAAAACGTCGATTTTCCTGCTCCTTAGATGCTGTCTGAACTGCTGTGCTTTTCCAGCTCCACTCTACTCCAGAATCTGGTTTCCAGCATCTGCAGTCATTGTTTTTACCCACCCGATACAATGACTATCACTAATTAACTGTTCCAATCCAGTTACATCCTATAAACACACCCCTAACTAAAAAAGGTAAATTCAAACACAGATTTTTACAGGCAGGAGGGAACAACATCGACAGAGAGATTTCAGAGAAAATCAGAGGAATCCTTTACTGAAGCTTGCATCTCCCCTGGGCTCTCACATCTTGTGGCTACTACAGTTAAAAACAAGCTAGAAAAACGTGAACTAGGAGAGTTGGCCACTCTCCTTCCACTGGTTAGCTGTTACTCGCTAGACTCCTCGGCACCTCTGCCTTTACTACCTCTCTTGTAAAAAAAAGGAGAAAATAACCCTTTTAAAGTGACAGCATCATCACACACTGTTCCTGAAAAGGTGAAATTGTTTGCCATGGTCTGCAAAATGCAGGATTTCAGAATCTTAGAAACAGCAGCTGTATCACCTCTCACCCTTGCCCTTTCCTGTCAGAAGGTGTCTAAATTTACATAATTGCTCCTCATAATGCAAACCCTGTCACTCCTCAATCATTCCTGTTGCTTTCTTCAGTATCATTTCTATAACTGATTACTTGTAGTTGTGGAGGTCTGCTTCGAATCTATCACAATATGGGGATGGAAGCTCAACTGGTGTCCTATCCAAAATATCGCTGTCTTGATGGTGTGGCAATCCCTCCATACTGAATTAGTGCGTAATCTCAAATGTCATATTCAAATTTTTCAGAGCGACTTCAACCCAGAATCTTTAAATCATTTTATTGCATTCAGTCTGTAAACTGAGACTGGTGATGCCACACTAACTGTCTTGGCAAGTGATATAATGATTTGTAGACTCCTGCTTGTGATAGTAGTGTTCTGACTGTGGAGCTATCGTCAGTGCTAATATTACTGAGATCATCTTGCTGGGCTATGTTGGCCAGAATAAAGAGACTGAATCAATAACCTTTATTCCTGGGGAGGCCTGTGGTTTCAGCCCTCCTAGGATTGGTCGGTGCCTTCACAGTGCAGCTCTATAATATAAATCATGTCCACTGTATACAAGGGTAGTGTCAGCCATGTCTCAGACTCTCTCCTGTCCTTCAGAGAATTGTCGGTTCAAATTACACACCAGAGACTTGGGTATATAATCTCGGCTCACACTCCAGTGTGGAACTGAGAGTGCTGCAGTGTATGAGGTGTTGTCATTCTTATGAGCTATTTAAACAAGGCCCACATTACCCGTTTGGATGGTTGTAAAATATCCTAGTGCACTAATTGAAGAAGAGCAGCAGAGTTTCCTGAGTGGTTACAATATTTATCCTTAACCAGCATCATTAATAAAAAAACCTGGTCATTCATCTCCTCATTGTTCAAGTCTATTAACTTTTTATCTGGCACTTTACAAAATACTATTTTGGAAATTCTGAAGAATGTATGAAGCACAATTTCCCTTCTGTAAAATCATTTTGACTCTGTCTAATAATACTATACTTTTCCAAGTGCGTAACTGAAACTTGTTTAATAGTAGACTCCACCAGAACCATTCTAGAATCTAGTGAGTTTTGGAAAATCATTATATTACCATGTCAAAACACAGTGTTGTGGCATCACCAGTCTCAGTTCATAGTCTGAATGCAATAAAATTAATTAAAGGCTCAAGGCTGTCTGTAGATATTTGAATACAAAATCTCTGCTGACACACCAGTGTAGTGCTGAGAGAGTGCTGCACTGCCAGGGGAGTTATATTCCAGATAGGACATTAAAATGAGACCTGCCTACCTGTTCAGGTGGATTTCAAACAGAGCATGACAGAACTACAATAACAGTGTTTGCATAGCCCCCGAGGGCTGCTCTCTCACTTGAGAGAAAGATATCTGGTGATGGGTTTAACCTGAGTTGGCTGGTCAGTTGATTTGCAAAGTGAAGTGATGCCAACAGCATGGGTTCAATTCCCACATTAACTGAAGTTACCATGAAGGTCCTGCCTTCTCCACAATGACAAGTAACTGAGTGTTGAAAAGATAGAAAAGAAGCCAGGATCTTAGAGTTCTAAAAGAGGTAGCTGCTGAATCCATACATTCTAGAATGGTCACAGGAATCTACTGTTAAGAAAACCTCAGTAATGAACATGGGTCATCATAGTATGATCAGACAGAGTCAATCAGGTTTGACAAAAGTTTTCAGCACAAGGTAGGCAGATAAAAGAGAACCAGTAAATGGAGCATTTATAAATAATTCACATTAAGTTAAAACACAAGATACAGACTTAGGAAGTTGGGCATATTACATTATATACAATATCAAAAGAAATGGCACCACTGGAATCAGAAATGGGTTGAGTTTAGATGTTTCCAGATATCAGATCAGGTAATCAATGAAATCTGGCAAGGCAACCTGTTTACCAGCAAAATGCAACTTCATTTCCTGTGAGTTTTATAAGGTTAGCTCAATGGATTCAGATCTCTCCAAAGTGGCTCCCCCAAAGTCCAGCCAAATTGGTTAAGGATTGTTAATTGTCCCCCAATGTCTGCTTTGCCCAATGGATGCACAAAGTAGGTAGTTCATAGAATGGTGGAAGACCAAAGTCACTTTCTGGTTTCTCAGCACTCTGTTGGCCAGGTCATAGAGTACAGCACAGAAATAGACACTCATCCAACTCATCCATGTGGATCAGATATCCTAAATTAATCTAGTTCCATTTGCCAACATTTGGCCCATGTCCTTCTAAACCCTTCCTATTCATATACCAATCCAGATGCCTTTTAAATGTTGTAATTGTACCAGCTTCCACCACTTCCTCTGGCAGCTCATTCCCTATATGCATCACCCTCTGCATTGAAAAGTTGCTTCTGAGGTCCCTTTTAAATCTTTCCCCTCTCACCCTAAACCTATGCCCTCTAGTTCTGAACTCAGCCCACCCCAAGGAAAAGCCTCTGTCTATTTATCCTATCCATGCTCCTCATGACTTTGTAAACCTCTACAAGGTCATCCCTCATCCTCCGATGCTCCAAGGAAAATAACCCCAGTCTATTCAGCCTCTCCCTATAGCTCAAACCTTCCAACTCCGACAACATCCTTGTAAACCTTTTCTGAACCCTTTCAAGTTTCACAACATCCTTCCTATAGGAGGGAGCCCAGAATTGAATACAGTATTCCAAAAGTGGCCTAACCAATGTCCTGTATAGCCGCAACATGACCTCCCAACTCTTATACTCAGTGCACTGATCAATAGACACTGCTATTGACTTCAGTTACTTGCCAAGACTTTCATGTGCCTTTGACCATGAACTGATCCAACATTGTGTTCCCAAAGGTAGGATTGGGTGAACCAAGAGTACCCAGAGCCACATGCTCTGACCAGATTTTGTAAATTTTCCTGCAGGGCCTGTCCACCAAAACAGTGCTCAATAGTGCATCTTTCCAACATGATATCCATGAGCTGAATTGGACGTGTAACTCTGGAACAAGTTGAGTCGAAACACAAACATTCATGTTCTTTTTTAAGGAGAAATCATTAACCAAGTTTTCACTGCACCCTCAACTGCAGAGGGCAGCACTCAGTTTCAAAATGTCCAACCATTGGACAATTCTGTCTCTTGTACAGCTGGAATTCTTCCATCATATTAACATGGAGAACTGACAAAGGACAGATAAATGGCATTTTCAAGTTGGCGGATGTTATAGGTAGAGTGTCATGACCATCAAAGCAGAGGCCTCAGCTATTTACAATCATTCACATTGTTACATGGTTGTTTTTGACAGTGAGGACACAACGGGCTCTTTTTCTATGCTATCAAGAGTGTGGTGCTGGAAAAGCACAGCAGGTCAGGCAGCATAAGGAACAAGAGAGTCGACGATTCGGGCAGGAGCCATTCATCAGGAATGCGGCTTGTGGGTCAGGGGCACTGAAAGGTAAATGCAGTGAGGGGGGAGGGAAGGTAGCTGGAGTGTGATAGGTTGATGAAGGCGAGGGTGAAGGTCATAGGTCAGAGATGAGCGTGGAGCAGATAGGTTGGAAGGAAGGTGCCAAAGTATAGACAGGTTAAGTGATTGGGCAATGGAAAACAATGTAGGGAAATGTAAGGTTATCCACTTTGCTGCTAGGAATTTCATTAACCTTCTAAATGTTGCTGCTCATGGAGAGTTGTTTGTACTTGTACAAAGAACACATAAAGTAGACTTGCAGAGTCCACATGCACCAACCAATCCCTTCGCCCTGTGGCCAACCACTTCAACTCCCCCTCCTACTCCCCCAAGGACACGCAAGTCCTGGGACTCCTCCACCGCTAAACCTAAGCCACCCAACAATTGGACAAAGAACATCTCATCTTGGGACCCTCCAACCGCACGGAATCAACATCAACTTCACCAGTTTCCAAATCACCCCTCCCCCAGCTCATCCCAAATCCAACCCTCCAACTCCAACTCTTGACCTGTCCTACATGTCCATCTTCTTCCCACCTATCCACTCCACCCTCCCCACTGACCTATCACAATTACCCCTCCTGCATCTATCTATCGCCTTCCTAGCTATATCTCCCCAGCCCCACTCTCACCCTCTTATTTATCTCTCATCCCTCTTCTACCCCACATTCCTGTTGAAGGGATTATGCCCAAAACATTGACTCTCCTGTTCGTCGGATGCTGCCCAACCCGTTGTGCTTTTCCAATGCCACACTTTTAAACTCTGACTCTCCAGCTTCTGCAGTCCTCACTTCCTCCTGGTTTTAGAAACCACTTAGGAAGGCAAATGGCACATTGGCCTTTACTGGGGGAATGGAGCACAGGAATGAGGAAGTCGTGCTCTACTTGAAAAAGGGGTTGGTGAGACCATACCTGAAGGGCTCCATGTTTAAGGAATGTTTTACTTACACTGGAAGTGATATTAATCCCTGGGACAGGTAGACCAGTTGGTTAAGAAGGTGTTAAACATGCTTGCCTTCATTGCTTAGGCAGGTGGATATCGGAGTTGGGATAACATGTTGAGGTTATACGGGACGTTAGTGAGGTCACTTTTGGAGTACTGTGTACAGTTCTGGTCACTCTACTATCGAAGGATATTATTTAATTGGAGAGAGTTCAGAAAAGATTTACCAGGATGTTGCTGGGTATGGAAGATGTGAATTATAACAAGAGACTGGATATACTGGGACATTTTTCCTTGGAGCATAGGAGGTTGAAGGATGACCTTATAGAGGGTTATAAAATCATGATGGGTATAGATCAGGTGAATAGACAAGGTCTTTTCCTCAGGGTGAGTGAGTTCAAGACTAAGGGGCATATTTTTAAGATGGAAAGAGAAAGATTTAAAAAGGACAAGAAGGGTAACTATTTTTACACTGTGTGTGGAATGAACTGCCAGAGGAAGTGATAGATGCAAGTACAGTTGCAATATTTAAGAGACATTTGGACAGGTACATAAGCTGGAAATGTTTAGAAGGATATGGGCCGAATGTAGGCAAACGGAACTAGCTTATTTTGGGAAACTTGGTCAGCACAGGTGAGTTGGACCGAAGGGTCTGTTTCTGTGGTGTATGACTCTATGAGGGGGCCGCTGTATGATGAGGGCTGAGTGAATTGGACGTGTACTCTGTGGAGCTTTGAATGAGGGGTAATCTCATTGAAGTGTCTGAGATTCTGAAGGGATCTGACAGGGGAGCCACTGAGAGGGTAGTAACGTTGGCCAGGAGGGGCAGGGCTCATGTAGTCTCCATAATTTAGGAGTAAGATAAGGAAAACGTTCAATTGAAGCTGTATTACTGAGTATATTTAAAGCTTTGATTGACTGCTATTTGGCCTCTTAGTGAGTCAAAGGACAAGTCAGGTGGATGGGAATGTGAAGGTAGAAGGTGAGTCTTAATGGTAATGACTGCTCCGACTCCTGATGTTCCCTCAGGAAGGAAAACAAAGCTATACTTCAGCTGTGACCTCAACAAGATCTGGACAATTGTAGCAGACTTACTGACCTTTTTTTTAATAAAGGCTGCTGTGGTAATAGTGTAGTATTCCTGGCCTGTCCTCCCTCAGCAGGAACAAGCTGCAAACAGAGCATTGTGTCATCACATGGATGGTGGGAAAGCCCCCAAAGGTTGGCAGTGGGGTATGAGGAAAATCAGCCCTAGGTGACCTGCCTCAGTGAGGGTGTAACTCAGTAACTCACTGACGGAATGCAGTCCATTTATAAAATTACTCTGCTCTCCTCCCACACTCAGCTGACTTGCAGTGTCCTTGCCCCTCTCACTCTTACTGCCTCAGTACAGGTGGGCTGTTTAACACTGGGGGCTCATAAACCAGCTTGCTCCCATCCTCACCCATTCTCCTCACTGTGTGTGTGCCAGTGTCATGACCAACTGTTGCTGGATATTAATCTGGAGCAGGACCTTGGACTGATATTACCATCTCCCAGATCCCTCCAAGGCACCCCATTCCCCTCCTTCCAAACACACCGTCCACCAATAAGAGTCAACGTCCACTTAAATGATGGTGGATGGTACTCAAGCAAGGAAGGTGAGAGCAACAAAAATCACAGAGATCCATCTCGGCTGGTCTGGAGATAGCAAAAGTGGGTTTTCTCAAAGGCTCTGACTGCCCTCTACTGCTCTGAACATTGAATTACATCCTCAGGTGGTAAACCAACTCAGGACTGTATGCTCAACAAGAACAATCACTTGAGTTTAATGGAGTAAAATGGCCCGTGTTCCTTCTGAGGAGCGCTCATGGATCTCAAGGCCATCTGTAATTTCCACAGCCCGGAAGGGTTTGTGTTTCACATCTGTAGAGTTTGCGAGAGGTGACAGGCTCGGTTTCACAACATGAGGGGGCTGCTCCTCAGTTTCCAACTGCTCTTCAATCTCGCACTCCTGATCTTTTGTCACATGGCGTGATGAGGAGACAAAATATTAGGAGTCTCCACATTGCTCAAGGTGGCCACCAACAGATCCAGGTCACGAGCAGTGAGTGGAATCACTCAGTCAGACTGTCCACCTCTCACCCGTATGGGAGCCCAGCATCAACACTGAGAAGGACACTTTAATCTGATCAGCAAAGATTCCTGAAAGCTGTGGAGTGCTTTTTTGGTGAGGCAGTAATAATGAGGGAGGCTAAAGGCAGAGCCCCCAATGGTGAGGCAGTAATAATGAGGGAGGCTAAAGGCAGAACCCCCAATGGTGAGGTAGTAATAATGAGGGATGCTAAAGGCGGAGCCCCCAATGGTGAGGCAGTAATAATGAGGGAGGCTAAAGGCAGAGCTCCCAATGGTGTGGCAGTAATAATGAGGGATGCTAAAGGCAGAGCCCCCAATGGTGAGGCAGTAATAATGAGGAATGCTGAAGGCAGAGCCCCCAATGGTGAGGCAGTAATAATGAGGGAGGCTAAAGGCAGAGCCCCCAATGGTGAGGCAGTAATAATGAGGGAGGCTAAAGGCAGAGCCCCCAATGGTGAGGCAGTAATAATGAGGGATGCTGAAGGCAGAGCCCCCAATGGTGAGGCAGTAATAATGAGGGATGCTGAAGGCAGAGCCCCCAATGGTGAGGCAGTAATAATGAGGGATGCTGAAGGCAGAGACCCCAATAGTGAGGCAGTAATAATGAGGGATGCTAAAGGCAGGTCTCCCAATAGTGAGGCAGTAATAATGAGGGATGCTAAAGGAACATGAATGAGATGTGCTCAGACATCATGAAGGTTTGTGTAGCTGGAGGCTGTTACCAAGGTAGGAAGGGGTGAGGCTGCTACAGACCAGAAACAAGACAGCCGATGTAGGTTTAGTGCTGTCTAGTGTGGATGAGCAGAGGGATCTTGGTGTCTATGTACACAGATCTCTGAAAGTTGCCACCCAGGTAAATAGTGCGGTGAGGAAGGCATATGGCGTACTGGCTTTTATTGGTAGAGGAATTGAGTTCCGGAGTCCTGAGGTCATGATGCAGTTGTATAAGACTCTGGTACGGCCGCATCTGGAATATTGTGTGCAGTTTTGGTCGCCATACTATAGGAAGGATGTGGAGGCATTGGAACGGGTGCAGAGGAGGTTTACCAGGATGTTGCCTGGTATGAAAGGAAAATCGTATGAGGAAAGACTGAGGCACTTGGGGCTGTTTTCACTAGAGAAAAGAAGGTTTAGGGGTGACTTGATTGAGGTGTACAAGATGATTAGGGGGTTAGATAGGGTCGACAGTATGAACCTTTTCCCGCGTATTGAGTCGGGTATTACAAGGGGGCATAGCTTTAAATTAAGGGGGGGTAGATATAGGACTGATGTTAGGGGTAGGTTCTTCACTCAGCGAGTCGTTAGTTCATGGAATGCCCTGCCAGTAACAGTGGTGGACTCTCCCTCTTTATGGGCATTTAAGAGGGCATTGGATAGGTATATGGAGGATAGTGGGTTAGTGTAGTTTAGGTGGGCTTGGATCGGCGCAACATCGAGGGCCCAAGGGCCTGTACTGCGCTGTATTCTTCTATGTTCTATGTTCTATGTTCTAGTAAGGTCCTGTGTGGGTTCCGGAGAATATTCACCTGGAAAGTGTCTGAGAAACATAGAGAGAGAGAAAGAGAGAGAGAGAGAGATGCAACAGGGTGAGATAATGAAAGGTTTCACTATCTTACTCCTGTCAGTAAAAAGCCACCTCATGCAGACATTTTTGTGTTTTATCTTTCCAGGATTACACAATAATCTCATGGCTTCAGGTTAAATATGGGCAAGGAAACCTCCTGCTGGTTACCACAGACCATCCTCCCTCAACTGATGAATGGTCACTCCTCCATGTTGAACAACAATTCGAGGAAGCACTGCAGGTGGCAAGGGTACAGACTGTAGTCTGGATGGGGAATTTCAACAGCCACCATCAAGAGTGGCTCAACTGACCAAGCTGGTCATACCCTAAAGGACATAGCTGTTAGATTGGGTCTGCGGCAGGTGGTGAGGGAACCAACAATAGGGAAATACATACCTGACCTCATCCTTACCAATTTGCCGGCTGCAGATGCATCTGGCCATATTGATAAGAGTGACCACCGCACAGTCCTTGTGGAGATGAAATCTATTGATAATAACCTCCATTGTGTTGTGTGGCATTACCACCATGCTATATAGGACAGACTTCGAACAGATCTATCAACTCAACATTAGGCATCCATAAGGCACTGTGGATCACTGAAAGCAATAGAATTGTACTCCAAAACAATCTACAACAGTCATGGCCTGGCATATCCCCCACTCAACCATTACCATCAAGCCAGGGGATCAACCCTGATTCAGTGCAGGAGGGTATGCCAGGAGCAGCACCAGGTGTACCTGAAGATGAGGTGTCAACCTGGTGAAGCCACCAACAGGACTACTTGCATGTGAAACAGCACAAGCAGCAAGTGATAGACACAGCTAAGTGATCCCACAGCCAACAGCTCAGATCTAAGTTCTGCAGTCCTGCCACATCCAGTCATGAATGGTGATGGAAAATTAAACAAGTGAATCAGAGTAAAAATCTAGTCTGGAAGAAAGACACCGTTTGAAAATTAACCTTATTACAATCATCTGATGGATTGTAAGATGTATGCGTTTGTTCCTCCTCACCCAGGAACTTCGGCGTTTGGTCTATCCATCTGGAAGGAGAATAACTAGGAAAATCTTACCGGGGATAGCTGTAACTCCTGATTGCAAGAAGAGGAGAGGAAGGGGGTAGCCTATGATGGATGGTTTGGAGAGTTACTGCCTCCTTATATGTTACTGAAAAGATGGACATGTTGTTGCAGCTATTCGTCATTTGCACAAACACAAGAATTCCAATGTCTAAAAGACCACAACACCTTATGCTGTTGGAGAAGAGGCTGCTGATTGGTTGGCTTAGACATTGCCATGAAGCAAGCAACTCCACCCCTAGTAGCTGCCAGAGGTCACAGTGTCACTGGGAGGTAGTGACTGCTGCTGGTAATGAAGCCCAGGATCACCAGGACACCCACGTCACACAGGAATGGGGGCAGGAGGAGGACTGCAGGTTACAGGGACATGAATCCTCCACTTCCTGATGCCAGGTCCCTCGATCATGTACCGAGCTGCTCACCCCATGTCCCCAGTCTTCCTTCTCGGGCTCCTGAATGGCAGGTTCCATTCTGAATAACACTGGCTGAAGAATAGGGCCCTCAGAAGGGCATTAATTGCCTATTTAAGAGCCTCAGTTGTTGACAGGGCAAGAAGATCAACCATGAACCTTCCTACACCAGCCTTAATGACAGCAGAGACAAGAAGAGAGTTCCTACCTGGCACCTCACATTCCATTCATTTCCCCACTTCCAGCAAACCTGTCTCAAGGGAGAACATTAAGCTTCCACCACTTGTTGCAGTTCCATAAATATCCTTAGGATGGTTGCGGTGTTTAACTAACGTGACCTCTTGAGCAATGGTAACAATATTTGGAGATTCCAGTGTTGGACGGGAAGTTAAAAATCACACAACACCAGGTTATAGTCCAACAGGTTTATTTGGAAGCACTAGCTTTCGGAGCCTGCTTCTTCATCAGGTGGCTGTGGAGAATAAGGTCATAAGACACAGAATTTATAGCAAAAGTTTATAGTGTGATGTAACTGAAATTATATATTGAAGAAGACCTGGATTGGCTGTTAAGTCTCTCATCTTTTAGAATGACCATGTTGGTTTCTCAAGTGAACTTCAACAATTGGTGTCATGTCGGCCCAGATAATGTATTGAAGGTGTGAGTCTCCCTGTGTGAGACTGTCTGTACCACAATGGTCAGACTGATTCTAATCTCAAAAAACAGATTTACAGAATTTTACATGGATTCATGCAGTTTTTGAGCAAAGTAAAATGTAATTCTGCAAGTACAAATTCACCCCACAAACTTATATGTATATGTGTACATGTGGGGTGTGGGGGAGTGTGGATAATGAGTATCTGTGAGAGAGTGTATGTATGTGTGTGAGTGTAAAGGGGTATAAGTCTGTGAGAGGGTGTGTGTGGGAGTGTATGTGTGAGTGTATGAGAGAGGGTCTACGTGAGTGTGTCAGCAGAGACAAGAAGAGAGTTCCTACCTGGCACCTCACATTCCATTCACTTCCTCACTTTCAGCAAACCTGTCTCACATGTGCATGCGTGTGACTGTAAGGGTGTGTGTGTGTGTGCGCATGCGTAGTGCAATGGGGTCACCTGTAGTGTGACATGAACCCAAGGTCCCGGTTGAGGCCATCCCCATGGATTCCGAACTTGGCTATCAGCCTCTGCTCGGCCACTCTGCATTATTGCCTGTCCGAAGTCTGCCTTGGAGGATGGTCACTCGAAGGTCCGAGGTCGAATATCCCTGACCACTGAAGTATTCCCCAACTGGGAGGGAACCCTCCTGTCTGGTGATTGTTTTGCGGTGCCCATTCATCCGTTGTCGTAGCCTTTGCTCGGTTTCCCCAATGTACCGTGCCTCCAGGCATCCTTGCCTGCAACGTATAAGATAGACAACGTTGGCTGAGTCACATGAGTACCTGCCACGTACAAAGTGGGAGGTGTCCCCATGCGTAATGGTGGTATCTATGTCCACATTCTGACACATCTTGCAGCGCTTACTGTGACAGGGTTGTATGGAGTTGTCCTGAGAGCCGGGCAGCTTGCTGTGAACAATGATCTGTTTGAGGTTTGGCCGTTGTTTAAAGGCAAGTCGTGGAGGTGTGGGGAAGGTCTTGGCGAGGTGCTCATCCTCATCGATAATGTGTTGCAGGTCACGAAGAACATGGCGTAATTTTTCAGCTCCTGGGAAATATTGAACAACGAAGGGTACCCTGTCGCTTGCAGCACGTGTCTGTCTCCTGAGGAGGTCATTACGGTTCCTTGCTGTGGCACGTTGGAACACTCTCACACACAAACAAACACACACTCACACACACTCTCTCTCACACACTCACACTCTTTCTCTCACACACACACACACTCTCTCTCACACACACACACACTCACACTCTCTCACACACTGGCGGTCAATGAGTTGGGCATCGTACCCCGTTCTTGTGAGGGCATCCCTGAGTACTTCCAGGTGCCCATCATGTTCCTCCTCATCTGAGCAGATCCGGTGTACACGTAGGGTTTGTCCATAGCGGATGGCTGTTTTAAGATGTTTTGGGTGGAAGCTGGAGAAGTGTTGCATTGTGAGGTTATCTGTGGGTTTGTGGTAGAGTGTGGTGCTGAGGTGTCCATCTTTGATGGAGATACATGTGTCCAAGAACGAGACAGATAGTAGAGAGTAGTCCATGGTGAGTTTGATGGTGGGATGAAACTTGTCAATATCACTGTGTAATTTTATCAGTGACTCCTCACCATGGGTTCAGAGGAAGAAAATGTTGCTAATATACTTGGTTATAGTGTTGGTTGGAGATCCTATGTAGAGAAGTCTTGTTCGAACCTGTGCATGAAAACGTTTGCATATTGGGGTGCAAATTTGGTCCCTATAGCTGTTCTGTGTGTCTGGATGAAGAACTGGTTGTCAAAGGTGAAGACGTTGTGATCAAGGATAAAGAGGATGACCATTGTGGCACAAACAGTCTCACACAGGGCACCTCACACCTTCAATACATTATCTGGGCCGACATGACACCAATTGTTGAAGTTCACTTGAGAATGTAACTTTTAAAAAAGTTTTGTGATTTACAAATGAAAGAACTGAAACCATCATGGTCATTCTAAAAGATGAGAGACTTGCCACCGTGTGGGCGGCATGGTGGCACAGTGGTTAGCACTGCTGCCTCACAGCGCCAGAGACCCGGGTTCAATTCCCACCTCAGGCGACTGACTGTGTGGAGTTTGCACGTTCTCCCCGTGTCTGCGTGGGTTTCCTCTGGGTGCTCCGGTTTCCTACCACAGTCCAAAGATGTGCTGCTCAAGTGAATTGGCCATACTAAATTGCCCATAGTGTTAGGTAAGGGGTAAATGTAGGGGTATGGGTGGGTTGCGCTTCGTCCGGGTCGGTGTGGACTTGTTGGGCCGAAGGGCCTGTTTCCACACTGTAATGTAATCTAATCTAATCTTAACAAACAATCCGGGTCTTTTTCAATAGTTTCAGTTACAATTACACTGTAAACTTTTGCTCTAAATTGTGTGTCATACAATCTTATTCTCCACAACCACCTGATGAAGGAGCAGCGCTCCGAAAGCTGGTGCTTCCAAACTAACCTGTTGGACTATAACCTGGTGTTGTGTGATTTTTAATTTTCTAACAACAACAGTTTGTGGAATTGGGGTTGGGATTTTAATTATTCCCAATTAGACTAAAAAGCAAGCAAGGCCATCTTTATTGCTTCATGACATTTAGGGAGGGAGAATCCCACTCCCAGCCACCTCTTCCTTCAGCGACACTGTAAAACTGGGCTAGATTCGAACTCTTGGACAGGAATGAGGTCGAGCCAATAAAACCCAGAGGAACTCCACCCAATATTAACAAATCCGAGCTTTTCACAAACCAATGCCCTGACTAAAATGACTGCGGCAGTTGGCAGGAATTGGGCAACAGGAGACCACAGTAGAGGAGCAAATGCCTGTTTTAAAAGAATGTGTTTGTAAGGAGGGACAGGTGCAGAGACTGGGGAGGGATCTGGAAGACTGTTTCTCCTCTCCATGAACAAGAAAACAAAGTCATTTGAGTAAAGCTACCTCAATGAAGGTCATCTTCATTAGCTCCTGTTCCCTCTAGGTTTATTGCAATGGAGACATCCTGGGGATAATATTTCAGTCAGGATTTGATCCACATTTTTAAAACAAACAACCTACAGCCTCCAAAGCCTTAGTAAATCTCCCACTGTTTTATCATTCTTGTACCAGGCAGGGTGGGAGGATACACCTTCCCCACTCTCCAATTGCTCTCTTATAAATCTAGCTTTCTCTGGTTAGTCATTGGTTAATCACGCTGCCCATCACATATACACCGAGCTCTATTCTGATTTGAGTCTCTCAGGGATCAAAATGCAGGCAAAAATAGCCAATTGCATTCCACAGAATGTCAGGATATGGCTAATCATGTTAATCAAAAAGACTGATCTTTCTCAACAATGATGTGGAGGTGCCAGTGTTGGACTGGGTTGGAAAAGGTTAAAAACTGTACAGCACCAACAGTTTCATTTGAAAACACTAGCTTTCAGAGCGCTGCTTCTTCTTCAGGCGTTAGCGAGAAAGGAAGACCTTAGACACAAATTTATAGGGAAAAGATCAAAGGGTCATACAACTTATGCAAATCACCCAACACCAGGTGATAGTCCAAAAGGTTTATTAAGAGCACTGCTCTTTAGTCAGGTTCAATGAATTGAACACACAGAAGTTGGCTCTTAGAACTTTAGTCAGTTGGAATGGAGGTTAAGATTTCGATTGATTAATATACAAATCCCAGAATTTCTTTCAAGTCACTGCCCTGAGATAATTTAAGGTGTTATCAATATAAAGAAGGTGACACCTCCGGTCAGACAATGTATGTTAGGTGTGAGGTCTTGTTTGGAGTCTGTCTGTGTCTCTTATTTCCAAACTGGGAGTTTATAAAATGCCACATTGACTGTCTACAAATTGTGTGCTTTATGAACAAAATAGAATGTATCAGCAAACATAAATCTGCAAATGCAACTTCACCCCACAGATTCATACAGGGGTGTGTGTGAGGGAGAGAGCGTGAAAAGGGTAAGAGTGTGTGCGTGCGCAAGAGTGGGAGAGGGAGAGGGAGAGAGTGTGTGTGAGAGGGAGAGGGAGAGAGTGTGTGTGAGGGGGAGAGTGTGTGAGTGTGTGATGAGAAGAGAGAGAGTGTGTGAGAGGGAGAGAGAGAGCTTGTGGGTGTATGTGAGCAAGGGGGGAGACAGAGTGTGTGTGTGTGGGGAAGAGAGTGTGTGTGTGTTTGAGGGGGAGAACACGTGTGTGTGTGTGTGTGTGTGAGGGAGAGAGAGCGAGTGTGTGTGTGAGGGAGAGTGTGTCTGAGTGGGAGAGAGTGTGTGTGTGTGTATATGTGTAAGGTGGAGAGAGAGTGTGTGTGAGAGAGGGAGAGCAAGTGTGAGAGGGAGGGAGAGCGAGAGTGTGTGTTTGTGAAAGGGAGAGAGACAGAGTGTGTGTGTATATGTATGTGACTGTGTGTAAGGGAGAGCGAGGGGGGAGCAAAGAATGTGTGTATGTGTGTGAGGGAGAGTGTCTGTGTATGTGTGAGGGAGAGCATGTGTGAGGGAGAGTGTGTTTGCGTTAGGTTGAGGGAGAGCTTGTGCAAGGGGGGCAGAGAGCGATTGTGTGTGTGTGTGAGAGAGAGGGAGAGAGAAAGAGTGTGTGTGCGAAGGGGAGAGAGAGAGAAACTGTGAGTGTGTGGGGAGGAGAAAGCATGTGTGTGTGTGCACGCACAACAGGTAGAGAGAGCAAGTATGTGTGAGTGGGACAGGGAAAGAGAGTGTGCGTGTGAGAGGGAGAGGATGTGTGTGCATGTGTGTATGTGTGAGGGAGAGTGTGTAAGGGGGGAGAGAGAGAGTGTGTGTATGTGTTCGGGGGGGAGAAACAGAGACAGACTGTGTGTGTGTGTGCGCACGCGTCAGAGAGACTGGTGTGTGTGTGTGAGAGGAAGAGAGAGTGTGTGTGCATGTGTGTGTGAGGAGAGAGAGCAAGTGTGTGCGTGTGTGTGAGGCAGACAGAGAATGTGTATGTTTTTGTGAGGGAGAGTGTGAAAGATGAGGAGAGGGAGAGAGAGTGTGTGTGTGTGTCCAAGGGGGAAGAGAGTCAGTGCGTGTATGTGAGGGGGGAGAGGGAGAGTGTGTGTGTGAGTGAGAGAGAGATAAAGTGTGAGGGGAGAAGAGAGTGTGTGTGAGAGGGAGGGAGAGAGATTGTGTGTGTGTGTGTGTGTGTATGTATGGGGTGGTGACAGAGATAGTGTGTGTGCCTGGGAGGGGGAGAGAGAGAGAGCATGTGTGTGTGTGTGGGGGGGGGAGGGGGGGGGGAGGGGGGCGGGGGGAGAGACAGAGTGCGTGCATGAGAGGGATTGTGTGTGTGTGTGAGATATGAGGGGGAGAGTGTTGGGGGAGAGAGAGAGATTGTGTGTGTGTGTGTGTGGGGGGGGGGAAGAGATCGAGTGTGTGCATGAGAGGGATTGTGTGTGTGAGGAAGAGAGGGAGAGCATGTGTGGGGGGATGAGAGAGTGAGTTTGTGAGAGATAATGTGTGAGGGGGAAGAGAATGTGGGTGTGAAAGAGGGAGAGTGTGTGTGTGTGAGAGAGAGAGGGAGAGACTGTGTGTGGATGTAGGTTTGCTCGCTGAGCTGAAAGGTTCATTTTCAGACGTTTCATCACCATACTAGGTAACATCTTCAGTGAGCCTCCAGATGAAGCACTGCTGGTATAACCCACTTTCTATTTATACGTTTGGGTTGGTGATGTCAGTTTCTATGGTGACATCATTTCCTATGGTGATGTCATTTCCTGTTCTTTTCTCAGGGGTGGTAAATGGGATCCAAGTCAATGTATTTGTTGATAGAGTTCTGGTTGGAATGCCATGCTTCTAGGGATTCTCGTAAATGTCTCTGTTTGGCTTGTCCTAGGATGGATATGTTGTCCCAGTCGAAGTGGTGTCCTTCCTTATCTATATGTGAGGATACTAGTGAGAGAGGGTCATGTCTTTTTGTGGCTAGTTGGTGTTTATGTATCCTGGTGGGCTTGTTTTCTGCCTGTTTGTCCAATGTAGTGTTTGTTACAGTCCTTGCAGAGTATTTTGCGAATGACATTAGTTTTGCTTGTTGTCTGTATAGGGTCTTTCAAGTTAATTAGCTGCTGTTTTAGTGTGTTAGTGGATTTGTGGGCTACCATGATGCCAAGGAGTCTGAGTAGTCTGGCAGCCATTTCCGAGATGTCTTTGATGTAGGGGAGAGTGGCTAGGGTTTGTGGACATATTCTGTCTCATTGTTTGGGTTTGTCGCTGAGAAATTGCCAGACTGTGTTCATTGGGTACCCTTTCTTTTTGAATACCCTGTATAGGTGATTTTCCTCTGCTCTGTGTAATTCTTCTGTGCTGCAGTGTGTGTTGGCTCATTGAAATAATGCTCTAAAGCAGCTTTGTTTATGTGTGTTGGGATGATAGCTTCTGTAGTTCAATATTTGGTCCGTATGTGTTGTTTTCCTGTAGACGCTGGTTTGAAGTTCCCCATTGGCTGTTCGTTCTACTGCGACATCAAGGAATGGCAGTTTGTTGTTGGTTTCCTCCTCTTTAGTGAATTTTATGCCAGTAAGGGTATTATTGATGGTTTTGAAGGCTTCCTCTAATTTGTTTCATTTAGTGTCATCCATGTAGCGGATCCAAAGTTTGGGTTGGATGGTTGGCAAAGCTGTTTGTTCGAGTCTCTGCATTACTGCCTCTGCTAAGAACCCTGATATCGGAGATCCCATGGGTGTTCCATAGGTTTGTCTGTAGGTTTTGGTGTTGAAGGTGAAATGGGTGGTAAGGCATAGGTCCACTAGCTTGACGATGCTATCCTTGTTGATGAAGTTGATGGTGTTTGGTGGATGTGTCTCTGGGTCTTCTAATAGTGTAGTCAGTGTTTCCTTGGCCAGGTTGATGTTGATGGATGTGAATAGGACTGTTACATCAAGGGAGACCATTATTTCATCCTCTTCTATTTTGGTATCTTTAATGGTCTTCAGGAATTCTTGGGTGGAGTGGATGGAGTAGCATGAGTCTTCTACTCAGTGTTTTAGTCTTTGGTGTAGCTCCTTGGCCAGTCTGTAAGTTGGTGTTCCAGGTTAGTGAGACTATGGGTCTGAGGGAGGCTCCTGGTTTGTGAATTGAGTGTGTGTGTGTGGGAGAGAAAGGATGTGTGTGTGTGTGTGAGACGGAAGGAGAGAGAGTGTGTGTGTGTGTGTGTGAGAGTGTGTGTGTTTGTGTCTGTGTGTGTGTGTGTGTGTGAGGAAGGGCGAGAGAGTGAGTCTGTGTGTGTGTGTGTGTTTGCGTGACAGAGGGAGAGAGAGAGTGTGTGTTTTGAAAGAGAGTGTGTTCAAGTGTGAGGCAGACTTTGGGGTACACAACAATGCAGAGTCACTGCGCAGAGGTTGATATCCAAATTCAGTACCCATAAGGATGGCCTCAACCGGGATTTTGGTTTCATGTCAGATTACAGATGACCTCACCACACACACACACACACACACACACACACACACACACACACACACACACACACACACACACACACACACACACACACACACACACACACACACACACACACACACTCTATCTCTCTCTCACTCTCTCCCCCCACCCCTGTCACACACACATACATACACATACACACTCTCTCCCCCCACCCCTGTCACATACACATACATACACATACACACTCTCTCCCCCCACCCCTGTCACACACACATACATACACATACACACACACACACACACACACACACTCTCTATCTCTCTCTCACTCTCTCCCCCCACCCCTGTCACACACACATACATACACATACACACTCTCTCCCCCCACCCCTGTCACATACACATACATACACATACACACTCTCTCCCCCCACCCCTGTCACACACACATACATACACATACACACTCTCTCCCCCCACCCCTGTCACACACACATACATACACATACACACTCTCTCCCCCCACCCCTGTCACACACACATACATACACATACACACACACACACACACACACTCTCTATCTCTCTCTCACTCTCTCCCCCCACCCCTGTCACACACACACACATACACATACACACTCTCTCCCCCTCTCTCACACACACCACATATGAAGCTGTGGGGTGAAGTTGTGTTTGCAGATACATTCTACTTTGTTCAAAGAGCACACCGTTTGTAGATAGTCAGTCAATTTGGCATTTTATAAACTCCCAATTTGGAAATAAAAGGTATCCTCAGACTCCAATCGAGACCTCACGTCTAACATATATCATCTGACTGGAAATGTCACCTCCTTTCTATTGATAATACCTTAAATTATCTCAGGGTATTGACTTGAAAGAAATTCTGGGATTTGCATAGTAATCAATCGAAACCTGCCCCTCCATTCTAAGTACTTAAAGATTTAAGAGCCATCTTAGGCATGTTCAATTCATGCACATAAGTTGTATGACCCTTTGATCTTTTCCTTATAAATTCTGTGTCTAAGGTCTTCTTTTCTCACTGATGAAGGAGCAGTGCTCCGAAAGCTAGTGTTTTCAGACGAACCCTGTTGGACTATAACCTGGTGTTGTGTGGTTCTTGACCTTTCCCATCCACTGTATCAGCTAGCACTGAATTGTTGGTGGAAGGATCCGCCCCACAGCTCATTTTGGTGAAAGGAACATCTCGGAGGTTTGGTGCTACCATCCCCTTCCCTGGTTGGAATTTACAGAGTATTTGTGGTCTAGTGTGGTAGAGGAAAACTACTTCGTAGTTCTAACAAAAAGAGATTCTCATTTGAAACTAATGTAGTTTATTGGATGATAGCAACTCGGTACAGGTTACGTTGGTAAGATAGACATTGTTACTGAGACTATGTGGGAGATCTTGATGGTCGGTTTTAATCCTTTTAATTCTAAAGGTGACCTACCTGAGTCTATATGACATCATTGTATTGAGTGGTGCTTGGTGTACTGCTCAGCATTAACCCTTTTATATCCTTATAGCACATGACTGAGTAACTTAATCCTCAGGCCCCAGATCTCTAACGCCTGGGATACCACAGACTTGAAAACAAAAAAGGCAGCATTGAGAGATCAGCAGCAATCACTCTAACTGCGTTAATATGTGATTTTTTACCTCCTGTAGAGTAGCTCCAGTCACCATCCATCACTCCAGTGAGAGTGCAGTGCAATTCCCAAGAGAGTGAGACAGGGACTTTGGGAAAGTTTGCTTGTGGCATTGTAAGGAATGCATCTTCACTTTGTTTATTATAAGGAAACTGTTGGGAGGTGGGGAGGGACATAGCTAGAAGTCGGCTAAGAGTCCCCACAGACTCTCCAAGCCATGAATGAAGTTAATGGGAACTCAGTGTATGAGTGAAGATAGAGATTGGGGCAGTCCCAGTCTTTACAAGGACATGTGTGATCCTAGCAGTTTGAACACCTCCATCACACGCAAAGTGAGTTCCTGAGCTAACCTGAGGACAGGGAATATTCTTGAGCTGAATTAATATCAATACATGAGAAAATTACATCCATGACCTTGTGAATTTCCTAATCGAAACCAACTCATGCCCAAAGGAAGTATATAACCAGTATTGGATATCTTTCTGTAGCATTTTGCAGTGACTCAGAATACACCCAGCAACCTAACAAGGATTCGAGTAAACATTTTAAGCTAATATATCAAGCAACATAGCAACATTGTGAATCCCAGAGCATTTGAATGCCTCTAACTATGTTTGTGATCTAGAATTCAACTTATGACTGGATGTTTTGTTGAGATCATTTAAACTTAATTGGCAAACTATACAATAATTAGTGAACTTTGCAACTGAAAGACCCTGCTTCCCATTTGTGTCAGGCATCACTTAGTTAATGAGTCGACAGCGTGGTGCTGGAAAAGCACAGCAGGTCAGGCAGCATCCGAGGAGCAGGAGAATCGATGTTTTGGGCATAAGCCCTTATTAGGAATGGGAGGTCTCATTCCTGATGAAGGGCTCATGCCTGAAATGTCGATTCTCCTGCTCCTCGGATGCTGCCTGACCTGCTGTGCTTTTCCAGCACCACGCTGTCCACTCTGATCTCCAGCATCTGCAGTCCTCACTTTCTCCACACTTAATTCATGGCATTCTTGTCTTAAAGTCTGAGGTTGTGGGTTCATGTCTCATTCCAGCATACGTTCCAGGTTTGACGCAGTCCAGAGGGAGTGTTCTACTGTCCAAGGTGCTGCCTTTCAGGTCACTCATGAGATAGGACTCAGGAACAAAAGGAGGCCATTTGGCCCTTCAAGCCCACACCACCATACAATAAGATCATAGCTGATCTGACTGTGGTCTCATCTCCGTTTTCCTGTCATCTTTGCACTATCTGTTACCCGTTATCCCTGACTCCAGTGATTGTCAAAATTGACTTAACTCAGTCTTGAATAAAGTCAAAGACTCAGTATCCACTACCATATTCCATAGTCTAACCACCCTCAGAAAAAACATAATTTTTCTCATCTCTTAAAAGGGAGACATTGCATTCTTAAACTGTGTCTTGTAGTTTTAATTTCCACCAAGGTGAAAGATTCTCCTGGTAATCACTCTGTCATATCTCTTCAAGCTCGTCTCTGTTTCAATAAGAGCACCTCTCATTCTTCTAAATGAGTGAGACTTATATCATTGCACAGTACTACGTAAAGAAAAACTAGCACTTATCTATCCACCAAAAATTACCAGCAGATCACCCAGTTATTCATTGTATTGCTGTCTGTGGGGCTGTGACAGATTAAAATTGGCTGCAGTTTTTCCCTACATTATTCTTGCTCCACAAGGATTTGTTGATGGTGTGAAAGATATTCTTATTATGTGTTACATTTACACCATTTCCTTGGCTCATTTAATTAACTGAAATCCTCTGAATACCATTAATTATCATGGAACTTCCCATCACAGAACTCAATGCCATCAACAAATTTTATAATGTGGAGGTGCTGGTGTTGGACTGGGGTGGACAAACATCCCCAGGACACCTGCACCAACCAACCCCACCGCCCCATGGACAAATACTTCAACTCCCCCTCCCACTCCACCAAGGACATGCAGGTCCTGGGCCTTCTCCATCGCCACTTCCTAACCACCTGATGCCTGGAGGAAGAACGTCTCATCTTCTGCCTTGGGACCCTTCAACCCCAGGGCATCAATTTCACCAGTTTCCTCATTTCTTCTCCCCTCACCTTATCCCAGTCACAAACTTCCAACTTGGCACTGCCCACATGACCTGTCCTAGCTGTCCATCTTCCTTCCCACCTATCCGCTCCGCCCTCCTCTCCGACCTATCATCATTACCCCCAGCACCATCTCCCTATCACATTCCCAGCTACCTTCCCCCAAGCGCCAACCCCCTCCTGTTTATCTCTCCACCCCCACGGTTCCCAGCCTCATTCCTGATGAAGGGCTTTTGCCCAAAATGTCAATTCTCCTGCTCCTCGGATGCTGCCTGATCTGCTGTGCTTTTCCAGCACCACTCTAATCTTGACTATAACCTGATGTCATCTGGCTTCTAACAAATTTTAAAATAAGTTATTAATGTTCTCCCCACTGGTCATTACTCTCTCACCCTTCCCAAGACAGCCTTGCTGATGAACCATTTTATTGAAATCTCACATCCTGACCCTTGTAAGTTTGATTTTATACAGAAGGGGAACAGAGTTGAAACTCCAGGTTAACTCTCTGCACAGGTACTGTCACTCGAGCCAAGAATTCCCAGCATTTTCTGGCTTCTTTCAGATTTCCAACATCCACAGAATTTCAATTTTGTTGTAAGCTTTGACATTTATTTCTGAGCCACGAGGATCAGAGGTCTTGCTCAAAGCCCCTACAATGGAGATCATGGTGACCAATTTTCACGCCCTGTGATTTCCAAGCAGTTTTGGCCAGGAGTACAACAGGCACGCTGCAAATGAGTCCTGGCTGTTAAGGTGAGGTGCCACTTTTTCATGCTGTTCATCAGAAGTTAAAATAGATCATTGAGAAATTGGCACAAGTCAATCTTAATCTTCCACCTGGATTGCTTGCACTATCCCACGCACCATCACAGTTTACATCAAGGCAGCACCTTCCAAGCCCTCTGCCTCTAAACCAACAACAAGGACACATGCATGGGAACTGAACCACCTACAAGTTGTTCTCTGAGCCACAAACCCACCTGATTTGGAACTATATCACTATTCCTTCACCCTCACTGGGTCAGAGTACTAGAACCTGCTCCTTAATAATACTGCAGGCGAACCTACACTATTTGGAGTGCAGTGGTTTCAAGAAAATAGCTCATCTCCACCTTCTCAAAGGAAACTCAGGATGGGCAATAAATCCAAGTTTTGCCATGATGCCTACATCTTGTAAAAATAAAAATTTAAACTAACCAAGGGATTTTGTCCCAATCATGTAAATCACTGCTACAGTCAGCTGTTAATACCAATGATGTCACCAGTACCAAATACTAGCATAACTGCCTCAAATCCCATTTCAATTCCTTCAACCTCTACCTGACAAGTAGCTGAGAAAAAGCCAAACTGATCACACCTTGTTGAGCTTCCAACCGCAGAGCTGGATCACCATTAAGACAACCTACATCCATTTCCATAGTACAACTCTCACCACCTCTCAGCTCATCTGCTGTTGAGATCCTCCTCTATGCTTTATGCTATATCTGGGCGCAACTATTCCAGATCAACTCCTCCTCATCCAGAACAACATCTCCTTCATCCTAACTTATATCAAGTCCCATCATCCCTGGGCTCACTGACCAACACTGGCTCCCTAGTTGAGCAACACTTCAATCTGAAAATTCTCATTCTTGTTTAGAAATCCTTTCCCAGGCCTCGCCCCCTTTCGATCTCTTAAATCCATAAACCCTTCAAGGTCTTCATGATTCAGTTGTAACCATCATTGGTTTTAATTCTCCACTATTAATAACTTCAGTTATCAAAGCTCAAAGCTCAATCTTCTAAATATCTCAATGTTTTCACACAAGGATAAAGATTGCAAGACTCTGCAGCATTCAACAGAAGATCACAAGCACTTTATTTATGATATTAAGTGGCCAAGTGCATGGTCTCGCAAACTCACCTTGGTATTTATATAAAAGGCATTGTAGTTTCAAACAGGATGTGAAAACATTCACCAAAAATGCTCAATAAGCTTCCATTCACTTCAAACTTTATGGAACATCAGTGAGAGTGCCACCATCTCTTGTACCTGAACATTTCCTCTAAACTACTTTCTTGGATTTTTAACATGCTGTTCTATGCACAAAGGTGTTCGACACACCTCCACCTGCATTCGTAAAAACAGCAGATGACTTTAAACTAAAACCTGTGAAGGGACCTATTTTAAAATTCACATCCATGCTTTCAAATCGTTCCATGTCTTTGTCCCTCTATCCCTGTAATCTCCAGCCTTACAATCCTCTAAGATGTCTGCCTTCCTCCAATATTGACACAGGATTTCCATTACTTTGTTCATTAATGGCTGTCCTTCCTTGTGCTCAGTTTCTGATAGGGTAAAGATTAATGGAAGCTGGCAACTCTCCATTTTAATTCATGTTTATTCATTTGTCATCAGAGGAATGAGGAAGCCAATAACTTCTTGGAAAACAAGTCAGAATGGAATAATGTAAAGGATTCTCTCATTAGCAATGCCCCGTGGCAGTAGAGTGTAGTGTCTATAAGCTGCCATGCAGGAACACACCAAGGTGCCTTTGCACCTCAGGGTGCAGGTACATACTTCTGTGAACGTGGCATCACAGGCAGACAGGATGGTGAAGAAGGCGTTTAGCGCACTTTCCTTCATCAGTCAGAGCACTGAGTACAGGAGTTGAGACTTCATGTTATGGCTGTACAAGATATTGGTAAGGCTCCATTTAAATTACTGTGTGCAGTTCTGGCCACCCTGCTGTAAGGAAGGATGTTATTAAACTGGAAACAGTGCAAAAAAGATTTACAAGAATGTTACCAAGACTGGAGGCTTTGGGTTATAAGGGGAGGCTGGATAGGTTGGAACTGTTTTTCCTGGAGCATAGGAGGCTGAGGGGGCTCCTTACAGAGGTTTGTAAGATCATGAGGGGCATAGATAAGGTGAATAGCAAAGGTCTTTATCCTAGGGAAGGGGAGTACAAAATGAGAGGGCATAGATTAAGGAAAGAGGGGAAAGATTTAAGACCTGAGGTGCAACTTTTTCACACAGAAGGTCATAGAGTCATAGAGATGTACAGCATGGAAGCAGACCCTTCGGTCCAACCTGTCCATGCCGACCAGATATCCCAACCCAATCTAGTCCCACCTGCCAGCACCCGGCCCATATCCCTCCAAACCCTTCCTATTCATATACCCATCCAAATGCCTCCTAAATGTTGCAATTGTACCATCCCCCACCACATCCTCTGGCAGCTCATTCCATACATGTACCACCCTCTGCATGATAAGGTTGCCCCTTAGGTCTCTTTTGTATCTTTCCCCTCTCACCCTAAACCTATGCCCTCTAGTTCTGGACTCCCCGATCCCAGGGAAGGCGAACTGCCAGAGGAAGTGGTAGAGACAGATACAATTACAACATTTTAAAAATATTTGGACAGTTACATGGATAGGAAAGGTTTAGTGTGATAAGGACCAAATGCAAGCAGATGGGATTGGTTCAGTTTAGGAAACCTAGTCGGCATGGATGAGTTGGGCTGAAGGGCTTGCTTGGTTCTATGAATCTACGACAGCACTTTGCAAACCTGTCACCTCTACCATCCAGACGGACAAGGGCAGCAGATCCATGGAAGCACTGCCACCGGTCCAAGCCACAAATGATCCTGACTTGGAAATATAATGCCATTTCTGCTGGGTCAAAATCTGGAACTCCCTGCCGAGAGATATTCTGTCTGCACATGCAGCCAAAGGACTTCAGTAGTTCATGAAGGTAGCTACTTGCCACCTTCTCCAGGGAATATAGGAATGAACAATCAAATCTGGTCTAGGCAGCAAGCCAAATCTTAACCCTATCCCATATCCCACGAACGAATCAAAAGAAAGGTTAAAAAAGTCATAAAGAACATAAGCAAGTAACAAGATCAATAATGATGGTATTAAATGGCAAAACGTATAATCTATTCCTCTCCTTCTATGCCCTATGTAAACACCTGTCTTACAGTATTACTCACTTTCTGCAGACCTCACTTTCTCCTTACAGTATTACTAGTTTATCTATCACCTTAATATATGCTTATGTGATTTGCAGGTAAATTATGTTGAATAATAACCCTGAGATGCCCAGTGAAACATTTTATGTTCAAGGCACTATATAAATGCAAGACATTATTACTGATTTATCCTCTTGCTTTTATTGCTCAGTTTCCAAGGGTACAGAGTCCAGTCACTGTCTGAGCTCTCCTGGCTAATGGTTTATCTACATTCTGACTGAGTATACCAATCCTCTGTTATCAGAGATTAGCCTCAGACAGCAGTCTAACCCATCATGGCAAATTCAATTACGCAGCTGGCTGCTTTCTAAAAGTGTATGCACTGCAGCAAAATGGATCGGAAAGCAGTCAATTCAATAAAGAAAATTTAGAGCTGCACACTATGACCAGGACACCATCAACTATAAGATAAAAAGCCAATAAGACATTGGGGCTGAAGTAAGCCATTCAGCCCATCAAATCTACTCCACAATTTAATGAGATCGTGACTGATCTGATAACCTTTAATTCCACATTTCTGCCTTTTCACCGTGATCTTTTATTCCAACACTGACGAAGAATCTGTCTACCTCAGCCCGAATGCACTTCATGACCCAATTTCAACAACATTTTGCTTTCAAGAATCTGACAATTTCATATCCTCCAAGAGAAGAAGTTCCTCATCTCTGCCTTAACGAGTAATCCTTTACTTTGAGATGCTGTCCTCTTGGTTCTAGATTCTCCCTCAAGGGAAACAGCCCCTCCATAACTATTCTGTCAAGCCCCTAAATATCTTGTATATTTCAAAAAGATGTTCTCTCATTCTTCCAAACTTCATTGAATACATGCCCAGCCTGTTCAGCTTCTCCTCATAAAATAGTCCCTCCCCATCCAAGGTCAACCTACTGATCTTCTCTGGACTGGGTCCAGTGCCACAGAGGGAAAAAAGTTCACCTCACCTCTGTCTTAAGAGGGAGACCTTGATTTACATCATTCTCTTAGTTTTTCCACATAAATAACATCTTACCCCTCACCTTCCAATAATTGTTATTTTATTATTCTCTTATTACTGATTATTAGTATTGACTATGTTATTATGAAGATCATGCTGGATTTGTATGTTAACTTTGTGGGTTATTCTCCTGATTAGATCCAAGGCCTTTACCTGTATTATTTTTCTTTTCTATTACAACTGAGAGTCGTCCTCTCCTGAGCAAAGGAGGTTGAGGAGACGTCTGATGGAGGTTAACAAGATTCTGACAGATGCATAAGAGAAAAATGTCTCCATTAGCTGATAGTTCAATGGAACACAGCTTTAAAGTTTTAGGCAAGAGATTCAAGGGAGGTTTGGGGAAGAACAATTCACACAGTAAGTAGTAATGATTTAGAACTTGCTGGAAGCAGAGATAATCAACAGTTTCAAGAGGAAAGTCACACATCATCCTACCTAAAAAATGTATCACCATTCCCAGAACTCCCTTCCTAACAGGACAGGCAGTGTCCATACACCTCAAGGACTGCAGTGGTTCACCACCTTCTGAAAGGCAGTTAAAGATGGGCAAAAAAGGCTGGCCTAGCCATGACACCCACTTTCCCTTGAACTTCAATACTGTACAGGTCTTGCTGCAAAAGAGTTGGAGCTGTCTGAGGAATCCAAATATAGAGTGATCAATCACCAGCAAACATCCTACTTTTGCATTATTATGGAGGGGAAATCATTGATAAAGCAGCTGAAGATGGCTGGGCCAAGGAAAGTGCCCCTAGGAACATCTGCAGCAATGCCTCAGTGATGGGACAACTGGCCTCCAAGATGGTTAATTGCTTTGTGTTGGATATGACATCAATTTTGCTCAGACTACTTGATGTCACAGTCAGTTAAATGCAGTCAAGGGAAGTCACTCTCACCTTACTTCTTAAGTTTTGCTATGTTGCCCATGTTTGGATGAAGGCTAGGTAACCAGTGGCCCGAAGTGAAACCCAAACTAAGCATCAGTGAGCATATTATTAGTGAATAAATGTTGCTCGATACCACCAGCAGAACCACCTTCTATCACTTTGCTGATGATTGAGAATCGTCTGATGGGATAGTAATTGGTTGGAATGGAGTTGTCTTGTCTTTCATTGACAGGACAAGCGTGGATAATTTTCCATTGTTTTGGGAAGATGCCAGGGTTATGGCTTTACTGGAGCCACTTGGCTGGAAATGCAGCTAGTTCTGGAGCACATTAACTGTTCAGTACTACAGCCAGAATGCTCTCAAGGCCCACAGCCTCTACACTATCCGGGGCATTCAGCTCTTTCTTATTTTAACATGGAGCAATCGATTTGACTGAAGATTAGCACCGGAGATGCTGGAGAGATCTGAAGATGGTGAAACAGATCATCCACTCCAAGCTTCTGAGAATAGTTGCAAATGCTTCAGCCATGTCCTCCAATTCGATGTTCTGGTCTCCCCTACCTTTGAGGAAGAGGTTATTTGAGGATCCAGTTCCAAATACTAATTGTCCACCATCATTTCAGGCCAGATGTAGCAAACTTGCAGAGCTCTAACCTGACCTGTTTTGTAATGGTATTGTTCTATTGCATGTTGCTTCCCTATCTGGCATAGGAGTTTCACCAAGTGGCACCTCATTTTTCCATATGGCTGTTGCAGCTCCGGGCAGGCCTTTCTGCACTGCTTATTGAGCCAGGCTTGGTTGGTGACGTGATGGTAAAGATAGAATGAGGATATATCAAGCTGTGAAGTTACAGATTGCTTTAGATTAGATTAGATTACTTACAGTGTGGAAACAGGCCCTTCGGTCCAACAAGTCCACAGCGACCCTCCGAAGAGCAACCCACCCAGACCCATTCCTCTACATTTACCCCTGACGAATGCACCTCACACTATGGGCAATTTAGCATGGCCAATTCACCGAATCTGCACATCTTTGGACTGTGGGAGGAAACCGGAGCACCCTGAGGAAACCCACGCAGACACGGGGAGAAAGTGCAAACTCCACACAGACAGTCACCCGAGGCTGGAATTCAAACTGGGTCCCTGGTGCTGAGAGACAGCAGTGCTAATCACTGAGCCACCGTACCACCCCAGGTGTCACCCTAATTAGTCAGTGCTGCTGTGATCACTGTCTGTTCCAGTCTGTACACCCCCAGCCAGCCCTGTCATCACGGTCTATTCCATTCTGTACACCCCCAGCCAGCCTTGTCATCACGGTCTATTCCAGTCTGTACACCCCCAGCCAGCCCTGTCATCACGGTCTATTCCAGCTGTATACCCCCAGCCAGCACTGTGATCACTGCCTATTCCAGCTGTATACCCCCAGGCCGCACTGTGATCACTGTCTATTCCAGTCTGTACACGCCCAGCCAGCACTGTGATCACTGTCTATTCCAGTCTGTATACCCCCAGCCAGCACTGTGATCACTGTCTATTCCAGTCTGTACACCCCCAGCCAGCACTGTGATCACTGTCTATTCCAGCTGCATACCCCCAGCCAGCACTGTGATCACTGTATATTCCAGCTGTATACCCATAGCCAGCACTGTGTTCACTGTCTATTCCAGTCTGTACACCGCCAGGCAGCACTGTAATTACTGTCTATTAAAGTCTGCACACACCCAGGCAGCACTGTGATCACTGTCTATTCCAGTCTGTACACCCCCAGCCAGCACTGTGATCACTGTCTATTACAATCTGCATAACCCAAGCCAGTGCTGTGATCACTGTCTATTACAGTCTGCATACCCCCAGCCAGTGATGTGATCACTGTCCATTACAGTCTGTATACACCCAGCCAGCACTGTGATCACTGTCTATTACAGTCTGCATACTGCAGCCAGTGCTGTGATCACTGTCTATTCCAGTCTGTACACACCCAGCCAGCACTGTGTTCACTGTCTATTACAGTCGGGATACCCCCAGCCAGTGCTGTGATCACTGTCTATTCCAGCTGTATACACCCAGCCAGCACTGTAATCACTGCCTATTCCAGTCTGTACACACCCAGGCCGCACTGTGATCACTGTCTATTCCAGTCTGTATACCCCCAGCCAGTGCTGTGATCACTGTCTATTCCAGTCTGTACACACCCAGCCAGCACTGTGATCACTGTCTATTCCAGTCTGTATACACCCAGCCAGCACTGTGATCACTGTCTATTCCAGTCTGTAAACACCCAGCCAGTGCTGTGATCACTGTCTATTCCAGTCTGTACACACCCAGCCAGCACTGTGATCACTGTCTATTCCAGTCTGTATACACCCAGCCAGCACTGTGATCACTGTCGATTCCAGTCTGTATACCCCCAGCCAGCTCTGTGATCACTGTCTAATCCAGTCTGTATACATCCAGCCAGCGCTGTGATCACTGTCTATTCCAGTCTGTACACACCCAGCCAGCACTGTGATCACTGTCTATTCCAGTCTGTATACACCCAGCCAGCACTGTGATCACTGTCTATTCCAGTCTGTATACCCCCAGCCAGCACTGTGATCACTGTCGATTCCAGTCTGTATACCCCCAGCCAGCTCTGTGATCACTGTCGATTCCAGTCTGTATATCCCCAGACAGCACTGTGATCACTGTCTAATCCAGTCTGTATACATCCAGCCAGCGCTGTGTTCACTGTCTATTCCAGTCTGTACACACCCAGCCAGCACTGTGATCACTGTCTATTACAGTCTACATACCCCCAGCCAGCACTGTGATCACTGTCGATTCCAGTCTGTATACCCCCAGCCAGCTCTGTGATCACTGTCGATTCCAGTCTGTATATCCCCAGACAGCACTGTGATCACTGTCTAATCCAGTCTGTATATCCCCAGACAGCACTGTGATCACTGTCTAATCCAGTCTGTATACATCCAGCCAGCACTGTGTTCACTGTCTATTCCAGTCTGTATACCCCCAGCTAGCTCTGTGATCACTGTCGATTCCAGTCTGTATACCCCCAGCCAGCTCTGTGATCACTGTCGATTCCAGTCTGTATATCCCCAGACAGCACTGTGATCACTGTCTAATCCAGTCTGTATACATCCAGCCAGCACTGTGATCACTGTCGATTCCAGTCTGTATACACCCAGCCAGCACTGTGATCACTGTCTATTCCAGTCTGTATAACCCCAGCCAGCTCTGTGATCACTGTCGATTCCAGTCTGTATATCCCCAGAGAGCACTGTGATCACTGTCTAATCCAGTCTGTATACATCCAGCCAGCGCTGTGTTCACTGTCTATTCCAGTCTGTACACACCCAGCCAGCACTGTGATCACTGTCTATTACAGTCTACATACCCCCAGCCAGCACTGTGATCACTGTCGATTCCAGTCTGTATACCCCCAGCCAGCTCTGTGATCACTGTCGATTCCAGTCTGTATATCCCCAGACAGCACTGTGATCACTGTCTAATCCAGTCTGTATACATCCAGCCAGCACTGTGTTCACTGTCTATTCCAGTCTGTATACCCCCAGCCAGCTCTGTGATCACTGTCGATTCCAGTCTGTATACCCCCAGCCAGCTCTGTGATCACTGTCGATTCCAGTCTGTATATCCCCAGACAGCACTGTGATCACTGTCTAATCCAGTCTGTATACATCCAGCCAGCACTGTGATCACTGTCGATTCCAGTCTGTATACACCCAGACAGCACTGTGATCACTGTCTATTCCAGTCTGTATACCCCCAGCCAGCTCTGTGATCACTGTCGATTCCAGTCTGTATACACCCAGCCAGCACTGTTATCACTGTCTATTCCAGTCTGTATACCCCCAGCCAGCTCTGTGATCACTGTCGATTCCAGTCTGTATATCCCCAGACAGCACTGTGATCACTGTCTAATCCAGTCTGTATACATCCAGCCAGCACTGTGTTCACTGTCTATTACAGTCTGTACACCCCCAGCCAGCACTGTGATCACTGTCTATTACAGTCTGTACACCCCCAGCCAGCAATGTGATCACTGTCTATTATAGTCTGCATACCCCCAGCCAGTGCTGTGATCACTGTCTATTCCAGTCTGTACACCCCCAGCCAGCACTGTGATCACTGTCTATTCCAGTCTATATACACCCAGCCAGTGCTGTGATCACTGTCGATTCCAGTCTGTATATCCCCAGCCAGCACTGTGATCACTGTCTAATCCAGTCTGTATACATCCAGCCAGAACTGTGATCACTGTCTAGACCAGTCTGCACACGCCCAGGGAGCACTGTGATCACTGTCTATTCCAGTCTGTATACACCCAGCCAACACTGTCATCACTGTCTATTACAGTCTGTATACACCCAGCCAGTGCTGTGATCACTGTCTATTACAGTCTACATACCCCCAGCCAGCACTGTGATCACTGTCTATTCCAGTCTGTATACACCAGGCCAGCACTGTGATCACTGTCTATTCCAGTCTGTATACACCAGGCCAGCACTGTGATCACTGTCTATTACAATCTGCATAACCCCAGCCAGTGCTGTGATCACTGTCTATTACAGTCTGCATACCCCCAGCCAGCACTGTGATCACTGTCTATTCCAGTCTGTATACACCAGGCCAGCACTGTGATCACTGTCTATTCCAGTCTGTAAACACCCAGCCAGTGCTGTGATCACTGTCTATTCCAGTCTGTATACCCCCAGCCAGCGCTGTGATCACTGTCTATTCCAGTCTGTATACACCAGGCCAGCACTGTGATCACTGTCTATTACAATCTGCATAACCCCAGCCAGTGCTGTGATCACTGTCTATTACAGTCTGCATACCCCCAGCCAGCACTGTGATCACTGTCTATTCCAGTCTGTATACCCCCAGCCAGCACTGTGATCACTGTCTATTCCAGTCTGTACACACCCAGCCAGCACTGTGATCATTGTCTATTCCAGTCTGTACACCCCCAGCCAGCACTGTGATCACTGTCTATTCCAGTCTGTATACACCAGGCCAGCACTGTGATCACTGTCTATTACAATCTGCATAACCCCAGCCAGTGCTGTGATCACTGTCTATTACAGTCTGCATACCGCCTGCCAGCACTGTGATCACTGTCTATTCCAGTCTGTAAACACCCAGCCAGTGCTGTGATCACTGTCTATTCCAGTCTGTACACACCCAGCCAGCACTGTGATCACTGTCTATTCCAGTCTGTATACACCCAGCCAGCACTGTGATCACTGTCGATTCCAGTCTGTATACCCCCAGCCAGCTCTGTGATCACTGTCTAATCCAGTCTGTATACATCCAGCCAGCGCTGTGATCACTGTCTATTCCAGTCTGTACACACCCAGCCAGCACTGTGATCACTGTCTATTCCAGTCTGTATACACCCAGCCAGCACTGTGATCACTGTCTATTCCAGTCTGTATACCCCCAGCCAGCACTGTGATCACTGTCGATTCCAGTCTGTATACCCCCAGCCAGCTCTGTGATCACTGTCGATTCCAGTCTGTATATCCCCAGACAGCACTGTGATCACTGTCTAATCCAGTCTGTATACATCCAGCCAGCGCTGTGTTCACTGTCTATTCCAGTCTGTACACACCCAGCCAGCACTGTGATCACTGTCTATTACAGTCTACATACCCCCAGCCAGCACTGTGATCACTGTCGATTCCAGTCTGTATACCACCAGCCAGCTCTGTGATCACTGTCGATTCCAGTCTGTATATCCCCAGACAGCACTGTGATCACTGTCTAATCCAGTCTGTATACATCCAGCCAGCACTGTGTTCACTGTCTATTCCAGTCTGTATACCCCCAGCCAGCTCTGTGATCACTGTCGATTCCAGTCTGTATACCCCCAGCCAGTGCTGTGATCACTGTCTATTACAGTCTGCATACCGCCTGCCAGCACTGTGATCACTGTCTATTCCAGTCTGTAAACACCCAGCCAGTGCTGTGATCACTGTCTATTCCAGTCTGTACACACCCAGCCAGCACTGTGATCACTGTCTATTCCAGTCTGTATACACCCAGCCAGCACTGTGATCACTGTCGATTCCAGTCTGTATACCCCCAGCCAGCTCTGTGATCACTGTCTAATCCAGTCTGTATACATCCAGCCAGCGCTGTGATCACTGTCTATTCCAGTCTGTACACACCCAGCCAGCACTGTGATCACTGTCTATTCCAGTCTGTATACCCCCAGCCAGCACTGTGATCACTGTCGATTCCAGTCTGTATACCCCCAGCCAGCTCTGTGATCACTGTCGATTCCAGTCTGTATATCCCCAGACAGCACTGTGATCACTGTCTAATCCAGTCTGTATACATCCAGCCAGCGCTGTGTTCACTGTCTATTCCAGTCTGTACACACCCAGCCAGCACTGTGATCACTGTCTATTACAGTCTACATACCCCCAGCCAGCACTGTGATCACTGTCGATTCCAGTCTGTATACCACCAGCCAGCTCTGTGATCACTGTCGATTCCAGTCTGTATATCCCCAGACAGCACTGTGATCACTGTCTAATCCAGTCTGTATACATCCAGCCAGCACTGTGTTCACTGTCTATTCCAGTCTGTATACCCCCAGCCAGCTCTGTGATCACTGTCGATTCCAGTCTGTATACCCCCAGCCAGCTCTGTGATCACTGTCGATTCCAGTCTGTATATCCCCAGACAGCACTGTGATCACTGTCTAATCCAGTCTGTATACATCCAGCCAGCACTGTGATCACTGTCGATTCCAGTCTGTATACACCCAGCCAGCACTGTGATCACTGTCTATTCCAGTATGTATACCCCCAGCCAGCTCTGTGATCACTGTCGATTCCAGTCTGTATATCCCCAGACAGCACTGTGATCACTGTCTAATCCAGTCTGTATACATCCAGCCAGCGCTGTGTTCACTGTCTATTCCAGTCTGTACACACCCAGCCAGCACTGTGATCACTGTCTATTACAGTCTACATACCCCCAGCCAGCACTGTGATCACTGTCGATTCCAGTCTGTATACCCCCAGCCAACTCTGTGATCACTGTCGATTCCAGTCTGTATATCCCCAGACAGCACTGTGATCACTGTCTAATCCAGTCTGTATACATCCAGCCAGCACTGTGTTCACTGTCTATTCCAGTCTGTATACCCCCAGCCAGCTCTGTGATCACTGTCGATTCCAGTCTGTATACCCCCAGCCAGCTCTGTGATCACTGTCGATTCCAGTCTGTATATCCCCAGACAGCACTGTGATCACTGTCTAATCCAGTCTGTATACATCCAGCCAGCACTGTGTTCACTGTCTATTCCAGTCTGTATACCCCCAGCCAGCTCTGTGATCACTGTCGATTCCAGTCTGTATACCCCCAGCCAGCACTGTGATCACTGTCGATTCCAGTCTGTATACACCCAGCCAGCACTGTGATCACTGTCTATTCCAGTCTATATACACCCAGCCAGTGCTGTGATCACTGTCGATTCCAGTCTGTATATCCCCAGCCAGCACTGTGATCACTGTCTAATCCAGTCTGTATACATCCAGCCAGAACTGTGATCACTGTCTAGACCAGTCTGCACACGCCCAGGGAGCACTGTGATCACTGTCTATTCCAGTCTGTATACACCCAGCCAACACTGTCATCACTGTCTATTACAGTCTGTATACACCCAGCCAGTGCTGTAATCACTGTCTATTACAGTCAACAGACCCCCAGCCAGCACTGTGATCACTGTCTATTCCAGTCTGTATACCCCCAGCCAGCGCTGTGATCACTGTCTATTCCAGTCTGTATACACCAGGCCAGCACTGTGATCACTGTCTATTACAATCTGCATAACCCCAGCCAGTGCTGTGATCACTGTCTATTACAGTCTGCATACCCCCAGCCAGCACTGTGATCACTGTCTATTCCAGTCTGTATACACCCAGCCAACACTGTCATCACTGTCTATTACAGTCTGTAAACACCCAGCCAGTGCTGTGATCACTGTCTATTCCAGTCTGTACACACCCAGCCAGCACTGTGATCACTGTCTATTCCAGTCTGTATACACCCAGCCAGCACTGTGATCACTGTCGATTCCAGTCTGTATACCCCCAGCCAGCTCTGTGATCACTGTCTAATCCAGTCTGTATACATCCAGCCAGCGATGTGATCACTGTCTATTCCAGTCTGTACACACCCAGCCAGCACTGTGATCACTGTCTATTCCAGTCTGTATACACCCAGCCAGCACTGTGATCACTGTCTATTCCAGTCTGTATACCCCCAGCCAGCACTGTGATCACTGTCGATTCCAGTCTGTATACCCCCAGCCAGCTCTGTGATCACTGTCGATTCCAGTCTGTATATCCCCAGACAGCACTGTGATCACTGTCTAATCCAGTCTGTATACATCCAGCCAGCGCTGTGTTCACTGTCTATTCCAGTCTGTACACACCCAGCCAGCACTGTGATCACTGTCTATTACAGTCTACATACCCCCAGCCAGCACTGTGATCACTGTCGATTCCAGTCTGTATACCCCCAGCCAGCTCTGTGATCACTGTCGATTCCAGTCTGTATACCCCCAGACAGCACTGTGATCACTGTCTAATCCAGTCTGTATACATCCAGCCAGCACTGTGTTCACTGTCTATTCCAGTCTGTATACCCCCAGCCAGCTCTGTGATCACTGTCGATTCCAGTCTGTATATCCCCAGACAGCACTGTGATCACTGTCTAATCCAGTCTGTATACATCCAGCCAGCACTGTGATCACTGTCGATTCCAGTCTGTATACACCCAGCCAGCACTGTGATCACTGTCTATTCCAGTCTGTATAACCCCAGCCAGCTCTGTGATCACTGTCGATTCCAGTCTGTATATCCCCAGACAGCACTGTGATCACTGTCTAATCCAGTCTGTATACATCCAGCCAGCGCTGTGTTCACTGTCTATTCCAGTCTGTACACACCCAGCCAGCACTGTGATCACTGTCTATTACAGTCTACATACCCCCAGCCAGCACTGTGATCACTGTCGATTCCAGTCTGTATACCCCCAGCCAGCTCTGTGATCACTGTCGATTCCAGTCTGTATATCCCCAGACAGCACTGTGATCACTGTCTAATCCAGTCTGTATACATCCAGCCAGCACTGTGTTCACTGTCTATTCCAGTCTGTATACCCCCAGCCAGCTCTGTGATCACTGTCGATTCCAGTCTGTATACCCCCAGCCAGCTCTGTGATCACTGTCGATTCCAGTCTGTATATCCCCAGACAGCACTGTGATCACTGTCTAATCCAGTCTGTATACATCCAGCCAGCACTGTGATCACTGTCGATTCCAGTCTGTATACACCCAGCCAGCACTGTGATCACTGTCTATTCCAGTCTGTATACCCCCAGCCAGCTCTGTGATCACTGTCGATTCCAGTCTGTATATCCCCAGACAGCACTGTGATCACTGTCTAATCCAGTCTGTATACATCCAGCCAGCGCTGTGTTCACTGTCTATTCCAGTCTGTACACACCCAGCCAGCACTGTGATCACTGTCTATTACAGTCTACATACCCCCAGCCAGCACTGTGATCACTGTCGATTCCAGTCTGTATACCCCCAGCCAACTCTGTGATCACTGTCGATTCCAGTCTGTATATCCCCAGACAGCACTGTGATCACTGTCTAATCCAGTCTGTATACATCCAGCCAGCACTGTGTTCACTGTCTATTCCAGTCTGTATACCCCCAGCCAGCTCTGTGATCACTGTCGATTCCAGTCTGTATACCCCCAGCCAGCTCTGTGATCACTGTCGATTCCAGTCTGTATATCCCCAGACAGCACTGTGATCACTGTCTAATCCAGTCTGTATACATCCAGCCAGCACTGTGATCACTGTCGATTCCAGTCTGTATACACCCAGCCAGCACTGTGATCACTGTCTATTCCAGTCTATATACACCCAGCCAGTGCTGTGATCACTGTCGATTCCAGTCTGTATATCCCCAGCCAGCACTGTGATCACTGTCTAATCCAGTCTGTATACATCCAGCCAGAACTGTGATCACTGTCTAGACCAGTCTGCACACGCCCAGGGAGCACTGTGATCACTGTCTATTCCAGTCTGTATACACCCAGCCAACACTGTCATCACTGTCTATTACAGTCTGTATACACCCAGCCAGTGCTGTAATCACTGTCTATTACAGTCTACATACCCCCAGCCAGCACTGTGATCACTGTCTATTCCAGTCTGTATACCCCCAGCCAGCGCTGTGATCACTGTCTATTCCAGTCTGTATACACCAGGCCAGCACTGTGATCACTGTCTATTACAATCTGCATAACCCCAGCCAGTGCTGTGATCACTGTCTATTACAGTCTGCATACCCCCAGCCAGCACTGTGATCACTGTCTATTCCAGTCTGTATACACCCAGCCAACACTGTCATCACTGTCTATTACAGTCTGTAAACACCCAGCCAGTGCTGTGATCACTGTCTATTCCAGTCTGTACACACCCAGCCAGCACTGTGATCACTGTCTATTCCAGTCTGTATACACCCAGCCAGCACTGTGATCACTGTCGATTCCAGTCTGTATACCCCCAGCCAGCTCTGTGATCACTGTCTAATCCAGTCTGTATACATCCAGCCAGCGATGTGATCACTGTCTATTCCAGTCTGTACACACCCAGCCAGCACTGTGATCACTGTCTATTCCAGTCTGTATACACCCAGCCAGCACTGTGATCACTGTCTATTCCAGTCTGTATACCCCCAGCCAGCACTGTGATCACTGTCGATTCCAGTCTGTATACCCCCAGCCAGCTCTGTGATCACTGTCGATTCCAGTCTGTATATCCCCAGACAGCACTGTGATCACTGTCTAATCCAGTCTGTATACATCCAGCCAGCGCTGTGTTCACTGTCTATTCCAGTCTGTACACACCCAGGCAGCACTGTGATCACTGTCTATTACAGTCTACATACCCCCAGCCAGCACTGTGATCACTGTCGATTCCAGTCTGTATACCCCCAGCCAGCTCTGTGATCACTGTCGATTCCAGTCTGTATACCCCCAGACAGCACTGTGATCACTGTCTAATCCAGTCTGTATACATCCAGCCAGCACTGTGTTCACTGTCTATTCCAGTCTGTATACCCCCAGCCAGCTCTGTGATCACTGTCGATTCCAGTCTGTATATCCCCAGACAGCACTGTGATCACTGTCTAATCCAGTCTGTATACATCCAGCCAGCACTGTGATCACTGTCGATTCCAGTCTGTATACACCCAGCCAGCACTGTGATCACTGTCTATTCCAGTCTGTATAACCCCAGCCAGCTCTGTGATCACTGTCGATTCCAGTCTGTATATCCCCAGACAGCACTGTGATCACTGTCTAATCCAGTCTGTATACATCCAGCCAGCGCTGTGTTCACTGTCTATTCCAGTCTGTACACACCCAGCCAGCACTGTGATCACTGTCTATTACAGTCTACATACCCCCAGCCAGCACTGTGATCACTGTCGATTCCAGTCTGTATACCCCCAGCCAGCTCTGTGATCACTGTCGATTCCAGTCTGTATATCCCCAGACAGCACTGTGATCACTGTCTAATCCAGTCTGTATACATCCAGCCAGCACTGTGTTCACTGTCTATTCCAGTCTGTATACCCCCAGCCAGCTCTGTGATCACTGTCGATTCCAGTCTGTATACCCCCAGCCAGCTCTGTGATCACTGTCGATTCCAGTCTGTATATCCCCAGACAGCACTGTGATCACTGTCTAATCCAGTCTGTATACATCCAGCCAGCACTGTGATCACTGTCGATTCCAGTCTGTATACCCCCAGCCAGCGCTGTGATCACTGTCTATTCCAGTCTGTATATACCACGCCAGCACTGTGATCACTGTCTATTACAATCTGCATAACCCCAGCCAGTGCTGTGATCACTGTCTATTACAGTCTGCATACCCCCAGCCAGCACTGTGATCACTGTCTATTCCAGTCTGTATACACCCAGCCAACACTGTCATCACTGTCTATTACAGTCTGTAAACACCCAGCCAGTGCTGTGATCACTGTCTATTCCAGTCTGTACAGACCCAGCCAGCACTGTGATCACTGTCTATTCCAGTCTGTATACACCCAGCCAGCACTGTGATCACTGTCGATTCCAGTCTGTATACCCCCAGCCAGCTCTGTGATCACTGTCTAATCCAGTCTGTATACATCCAGCCAGCGCTGTGATCACTGTCTATTCCAGTCTGTACACACCCAGCCAGCACTGTGATCACTGTCTATTCCAGTCTGTATACACCCAGCCAGCACTGTGATCACTGTCTATTCCAGTCTGTATACCCCCAGCCAGCACTGTGATCACTGTCGATTCCAGTCTGTATACCCCCAGCCAGCTCTGTGATCACTGTCGATTCCAGTCTGTATATCCCCAGACAGCACTGTGATCACTGTCTAATCCAGTCTGTATACATCCAGCCAGCGCTGTGTTCACTGTCTATTCCAGTCTGTACACACCCAGCCAGCACTGTGATCACTGTCTATTACAGTCTACATACCCCCAGCCAGCACTGTGATCACTGTCGATTCCAGTCTGTATACCCCCAGCCAGCTCTGTGATCACTGTCGATTCCAGTCTGTATATCCCCAGACAGCACTGTGATCACTGTCTAATCCAGTCTGTATACATCCAGCCAGCACTGTGTTCACTGTCTATTCCAGTCTGTATACCCCCAGCCAGCTCTGTGATCACTGTCGATTCCAGTCTGTATATCCCCAGACAGCACTGTGATCACTGTCTAATCCAGTCTGTATACATCCAGCCAGCACTGTGATCACTGTCGATTCCAGTCTGTATACACCCAGCCAGCACTGTGATCACTGTCTATTCCAGTCTGTATAACCCCAGCCAGCTCTGTGATCACTGTCGATTCCAGTCTGTATATCCCCAGACAGCACTGTGATCACTGTCTAATCCAGTCTGTATACATCCAGCCAGCGCTGTGTTCACTGTCTATTCCAGTCTGTACACACCCAGCCAGCACTGTGATCACTGTCTATTACAGTCTACATACCCCCAGCCAGCACTGTGATCACTGTCGATTCCAGTCTGTATACCCCCAGCCAGCTCTGTGATCACTGTCGATTCCAGTCTGTATATCCCCAGACAGCACTGTGATCACTGTCTAATCCAGTCTGTATACATCCAGCCAGCACTGTGTTCACTGTCTATTCCAGTCTGTATACCCCCAGCCAGCTCTGTGATCACTGTCGATTCCAGTCTGTATACCCCCAGCCAGCTCTGTGATCACTGTCGATTCCAGTCTGTATATCCCCAGACAGCACTGTGATCACTGTCTAATCCAGTCTGTATACACCCAGCCAGCACTGTGATCACTGTCTATTCCAGTCTGTATAACCCCAGCCAGCTCTGTGATCACTGTCGATTCCAGTCTGTATATCCCCAGACAGCACTGTGATCACTGTCTAATCCAGTCTGTATACATCCAGCCAGCGCTGTGTTCACTGTCTATTCCAGTCTGTACACACCCAGCCAGCACTGTGATCACTGTCTATTACAGTCTACATACCCCCAGCCAGCACTGTGATCACTGTCGATTCCAGTCTGTATACCCCCAGCCAGCTCTGTGATCACTGTCGATTCCAGTCTGTATATCCCCAGACAGCACTGTGATCACTGTCTAATCCAGTCTGTATACATCCAGCCAGCACTGTGTTCACTGTCTATTCCAGTCTGTATACCCCCAGCCAGCTCTGTGATCACTGTCGATTCCAGTCTGTATACCCCCAGCCAGCTCTGTGATCACTGTCGATTCCAGTCTGTATATCCCCAGACAGCACTGTGATCACTGTCTAATCCAGTCTGTATACATCCAGCCAGCACTGTGATCACTGTCGATTCCAGTCTGTATACCCCCAGCCAGCGCTGTGATCACTGTCTATTCCAGTCTGTATATACCACGCCAGCACTGTGATCACTGTCTATTACAATCTGCATAACCCCAGCCAGTGCTGTGATCACTGTCTATTACAGTCTGCATACCCCCAGCCAGCACTGTGATCACTGTCTATTCCAGTCTGTATACACCCAGCCAACACTGTCATCACTGTCTATTACAGTCTGTAAACACCCAGCCAGTGCTGTGATCACTGTCTATTCCAGTCTGTACAGACCCAGCCAGCACTGTGATCACTGTCTATTCCAGTCTGTATACACCCAGCCAGCACTGTGATCACTGTCGATTCCAGTCTGTATACCCCCAGCCAGCTCTGTGATCACTGTCTAATCCAGTCTGTATACATCCAGCCAGCGCTGTGATCACTGTCTATTCCAGTCTGTACACACCCAGCCAGCACTGTGATCACTGTCTATTCCAGTCTGTATACACCCAGCCAGCACTGTGATCACTGTCTATTCCAGTCTGTATACCCCCAGCCAGCACTGTGATCACTGTCGATTCCAGTCTGTATACCCCCAGCCAGCTCTGTGATCACTGTCGATTCCAGTCTGTATATCCCCAGACAGCACTGTGATCACTGTCTAATCCAGTCTGTATACATCCAGCCAGCGCTGTGTTCACTGTCTATTCCAGTCTGTACACACCCAGCCAGCACTGTGATCACTGTCTATTACAGTCTACATACCCCCAGCCAGCACTGTGATCACTGTCGATTCCAGTCTGTATACCCCCAGCCAGCTCTGTGATCACTGTCGATTCCAGTCTGTATATCCCCAGACAGCACTGTGATCACTGTCTAATCCAGTCTGTATACATCCAGCCAGCACTGTGTTCACTGTCTATTCCAGTCTGTATACCCCCAGCCAGCTCTGTGATCACTGTCGATTCCAGTCTGTATATCCCCAGACAGCACTGTGATCACTGTCTAATCCAGTCTGTATACATCCAGCCAGCACTGTGATCACTGTCGATTCCAGTCTGTATACACCCAGCCAGCACTGTGATCACTGTCTATTCCAGTCTGTATAACCCCAGCCAGCTCTGTGATCACTGTCGATTCCAGTCTGTATATCCCCAGACAGCACTGTGATCACTGTCTAATCCAGTCTGTATACATCCAGCCAGCGCTGTGTTCACTGTCTATTCCAGTCTGTACACACCCAGCCAGCACTGTGATCACTGTCTATTACAGTCTACATACCCCCAGCCAGCACTGTGATCACTGTCGATTCCAGTCTGTATACCCCCAGCCAGCTCTGTGATCACTGTCGATTCCAGTCTGTATATCCCCAGACAGCACTGTGATCACTGTCTAATCCAGTCTGTATACATCCAGCCAGCACTGTGTTCACTGTCTATTCCAGTCTGTATACCCCCAGCCAGCTCTGTGATCACTGTCGATTCCAGTCTGTATACCCCCAGCCAGCTCTGTGATCACTGTCGATTCCAGTCTGTATATCCCCAGACAGCACTGTGATCACTGTCTAATCCAGTCTGTATACATCCAGCCAGCACTGTGATCACTGTCGATTCCAGTCTGTATACCCCCAGCCAGCGCTGTGATCACTGTCTATTCCAGTCTGTATATACCAGGCCAGCACTGTGATCACTGTCTATTACAATCTGCATAACCCCAGCCAGTGCTGTGATCACTGTCTATTACAGTCTGCATACCCCCAGCCAGCACTGTGATCACTGTCTATTCCAGTCTGTATACACCCAGCCAACACTGTCATCACTGTCTATTACAGTCTGTAAACACCCAGCCAGTGCTGTGATCACTGTCTATTCCAGTCTGTACACACCCAGCCAGCACTGTGATCACTGTCTATTCCAGTCTGTATACACCCAGCCAGCACTGTGATCACTGTCGATTCCAGTCTGTATACCCCCAGCCAGCTCTGTGATCACTGTCTAATCCAGTCTGTATACATCCAGCCAGCGCTGTGATCACTGTCTATTCCAGTCTGTACACACCCAGCCAGCACTGTGATCACTGTCTATTCCAGTCTGTATACACCCAGCCAGCACTGTGATCACTGTCTATTCCAGTCTGTATACCCCCAGCCAGCACTGTGATCACTGTCGATTCCAGTCTGTATACCCCCAGCCAGCTCTGTGATCACTGTCGATTCCAGTCTGTATATCCCCAGACAGCACTGTGATCACTGTCTAATCCAGTCTGTATACATCCAGCCAGCGCTGTGTTCACTGTCTATTCCAGTCTGTACACACCCAGCCAGCACTGTGATCACTGTCTATTACAGTCTACATACCCCCAGCCAGCACTGTGATCACTGTCGATTCCAGTCTGTATACCCCCAGCCAGCTCTGTGATCACTGTCGATTCCAGTCTGTATATCCCCAGACAGCACTGTGATCACTGTCTAATCCAGTCTGTATATCCCCAGACAGCACTGTGATCACTGTCTAATCCAGTCTGTATACATCCAGCCAGCACTGTGTTCACTGTCTATTCCAGTCTGTATACCCCCAGCTAGCTCTGTGATCACTGTCGATTCCAGTCTGTATACCCCCAGCCAGCTCTGTGATCACTGTCGATTCCAGTCTGTATATCCCCAGACAGCACTGTGATCACTGTCTAATCCAGTCTGTATACATCCAGCCAGCACTGTGATCACTGTCGATTCCAGTCTGTATACACCCAGCCAGCACTGTGATCACTGTCTATTCCAGTCTGTATAACCCCAGCCAGCTCTGTGATCACTGTCGATTCCAGTCTGTATATCCCCAGACAGCACTGTGATCACTGTCTAATCCAGTCTGTATACATCCAGCCAGCGCTGTGTTCACTGTCTATTCCAGTCTGTACACACCCAGCCAGCACTGTGATCACTGTCTATTACAGTCTACATACCCCCAGCCAGCACTGTGATCACTGTCGATTCCAGTCTGTATACCCCCAGCCAGCTCTGTGATCACTGTCGATTCCAGTCTGTATATCCCCAGACAGCACTGTGATCACTGTCTAATCCAGTCTGTATACATCCAGCCAGCACTGTGTTCACTGTCTATTCCAGTCTGTATACCCCCAGCCAGCTCTGTGATCACTGTCGATTCCAGTCTGTATACCCCCAGCCAGCTCTGTGATCACTGTCGATTCCAGTCTGTATATCCCCAGACAGCACTGTGATCACTGTCTAATCCAGTCTGTATACATCCAGCCAGCACTGTGATCACTGTCGATTCCAGTCTGTATACACCCAGACAGCACTGTGATCACTGTCTATTCCAGTCTGTATACCCCCAGCCAGCTCTGTGATCACTGTCGATTCCAGTCTGTATACACCCAGCCAGCACTGTTATCACTGTCTATTCCAGTCTGTATACCCCCAGCCAGCTCTGTGATCACTGTCGATTCCAGTCTGTATATCCCCAGACAGCACTGTGATCACTGTCTAATCCAGTCTGTATACATCCAGCCAGCACTGTGTTCACTGTCTATTACAGTCTGTACACCCCCAGCCAGCACTGTGATCACTGTCTATTACAGTCTGTACACCCCCAGCCAGCAATGTGATCACTGTCTATTATAGTCTGCATACCCCCAGCCAGTGCTGTGATCACTGTCTATTCCAGTCTGTACACCCCCAGCCAGCACTGTGATCACTGTCTATTCCAGTCTATATACACCCAGCCAGTGCTGTGATCACTGTCGATTCCAGTCTGTATATCCCCAGCCAGCACTGTGATCACTGTCTAATCCAGTCTGTATACATCCAGCCAGAACTGTGATCACTGTCTAGACCAGTCTGCACACGCCCAGGGAGCACTGTGATCACTGTCTATTCCAGTCTGTATACACCCAGCCAACACTGTCATCACTGTCTATTACAGTCTGTATACACCCAGCCAGTGCTGTGATCACTGTCTATTACAGTCTACATACCCCCAGCCAGCACTGTGATCACTGTCTATTCCAGTCTGTATACCCCCAGCCAGCGCTGTGATCACTGTCTATTCCAGTCTGTATACACCAGGCCAGCACTGTGATCACTGTCTATTACAATCTGCATAACCCCAGCCAGTGCTGTGATCACTGTCTATTACAGTCTGCATACCCCCAGCCAGCACTGTGATCACTGTCTATTCCAGTCTGTATACCCCCAGCCAGCACTGTGATCACTGTCTATTCCAGTCTGTACACACCCAGCCAGCACTGTGATCATTGTCTATTCCAGTCTGTACACCCCCAGCCAGCACTGTGATCACTGTCTATTCCAGTCTGTATACACCAGGCCAGCACTGTGATCACTGTCTATTACAATCTGCATAACCCCAGCCAGTGCTGTGATCACTGTCTATTACAGTCTGCATACCGCCTGCCAGCACTGTGATCACTGTCTATTCCAGTCTGTAAACACCCAGCCAGTGCTGTGATCACTGTCTATTCCAGTCTGTACACACCCAGCCAGCACTGTGATCACTGTCTATTCCAGTCTGTATACACCCAGCCAGCACTGTGATCACTGTCGATTCCAGTCTGTATACCCCCAGCCAGCTCTGTGATCACTGTCTAATCCAGTCTGTATACATCCAGCCAGCGCTGTGATCACTGTCTATTCCAGTCTGTACACACCCAGCCAGCACTGTGATCACTGTCTATTCCAGTCTGTATACACCCAGCCAGCACTGTGATCACTGTCTATTCCAGTCTGTATACCCCCAGCCAGCACTGTGATCACTGTCGATTCCAGTCTGTATACCCCCAGCCAGCTCTGTGATCACTGTCGATTCCAGTCTGTATATCCCCAGACAGCACTGTGATCACTGTCTAATCCAGTCTGTATACATCCAGCCAGCACTGTGTTCACTGTCTATTCCAGTCTGTATACCCCCAGCCAGCTCTGTGATCACTGTCGATTCCAGTCTGTATATCCCCAGACAGCACTGTGATCACTGTCTAATCCAGTCTGTATACATCCAGCCAGCACTGTGATCACTGTCGATTCCAGTCTGTATACACCCAGCCAGCACTGTGATCACTGTCTATTCCAGTCTGTATAACCCCAGCCAGCTCTGTGATCACTGTCGATTCCAGTCTGTATATCCCCAGACAGCACTGTGATCACTGTCTAATCCAGTCTGTATACATCCAGCCAGCGCTGTGTTCACTGTCTATTCCAGTCTGTACACACCCAGCCATGAACTGTGATCACTGTCTATTACAGTCTACATACCCCCAGCCAGCACTGTGATCACTGTCGATTCCAGTCTGTATACCCCCAGCCAGCTCTGTGATCACTGTCGATTCCAGTCTGTATATCCCCAGACAGCACTGTGATCACTGTCTAATCCAGTCTGTATACATCCAGCCAGCACTGTGTTCACTGTCTATTCCAGTCTGTACACACCCAGCCAGCACTGTGATCACTGTCTATTCCAGTCTGTATACACCCAGCCAGCACTGTGATCACTGTCGATTCCAGTCTGTATACCCCCAGCCAGCTCTGTGATCACTGTCGATTCCAGTCTGTATACCCCCAGCCAGCTCTGTGATCACTGTCGATTCCAGTCTGTATATCCCCAGACAGCACTGTGATCACTGTCTAATCCAGTCTGTATACATCCAGCCAGCACTGTGATCACTGTCGATTCCAGTCTGTATACCCCCAGCCAGCGCTGTGATCACTGTCTATTCCAGTCTGTATATACCAGGCCAGCACTGTGATCACTGTCTATTACAATCTGCATAACCCCAGCAAGTGCTGTGATCACTGTCTATTACAGTCTGCATACCCCCAGCCAGCACTGTGATCACTGTCTATTCCAGTCTGTATACACCCAGCCAACACTGTCATCACTGTCTATTACAGTCTGTAAACACCCAGCCAGTGCTGTGATCACTGTCTATTCCAGTCTGTACACACCCAGCCAGCACTGTGATCACTGTCTATTCCAGTCTGTATACACCCAGCCAGCACTGTGATCACTGTCGATTCCAGTCTGTATACCCCCAGCCAGCTCTGTGATCACTGTCTAATCCAGTCTGTATACATCCAGCCAGCGCTGTGATCACTGTCTATTCCAGTCTGTACACACCCAGCCAGCACTGTGATCACTGTCTATTCCAGTCTGTATACACCCAGCCAGCACTGTGATCACTGTCTATTCCAGTCTGTATACCCCCAGCCAGCACTGTGATCACTGTCGATTCCAGTCTGTATACCCCCAGCCAGCTCTGTGATCACTGTCGATTCCAGTCTGTATATCCCCAGACAGCACTGTGATCACTGTCTAATCCAGTCTGTATACATCCAGCCAGCGCTGTGTTCACTGTCTATTCCAGTCTGTACACACCCAGCCAGCACTGTGATCACTGTCTATTACAGTCTACATACCCCCAGCCAGCACTGTGATCACTGTCGATTCCAGTCTGTATACCCCCAGCCAGCTCTGTGATCACTGTCGATTCCAGTCTGTATATCCCCAGACAGCACTGTGATCACTGTCTAATCCAGTCTGTATACATCCAGCCAGCACTGTGTTCACTGTCTATTCCAGTCTGTATACCCCCAGCCAGCTCTGTGATCACTGTCGATTCCAGTCTGTATATCCCCAGACAGCACTGTGATCACTGTCTAATCCAGTCTGTATACATCCAGCCAGCACTGTGATCACTGTCGATTCCAGTCTGTATACACCCAGCCAGCACTGTGATCACTGTCTATTAAAGTCTGTATAACCCCAGCCAGCTCTGTGATCACTGTCGATTCCAGTCTGTATATCCCCAGACAGCACTGTGATCACTGTCTAATCCAGTCTGTATACATCCAGCCAGCGCTGTGTTCACTGTCTATTCCAGTCTGTACACACCCAGCCAGCACTGTGATCACTGTCTATTACAGTCTACATACCCCCAGCCAGCACTGTGATCACTGTCGATTCCAGTCTGTATACCCCCAGCCAGCTCTGTGATCACTGTCGATTCCAGTCTGTATATCCCCAGACAGCACTGTGATCACTGTCTAATCCAGTCTGTATACATCCAGCCAGCACTGTGTTCACTGTCTATTCCAGTCTGTATACCCCCAGCCAGCTCTGTGATCACTGTCGATTCCAGTCTGTATACCCCCAGCCAGCTCTGTGATCACTGTCGATTCCAGTCTGTATATCCCCAGACAGCACTGTGATCACTGTCTAATCCAGTCTGTATACATCCAGCCAGCACTGTGATCACTGTCGATTCCAGTCTGTATACACCCAGCCAGCACTGTGATCACTGTCTATTCCAGTCTGTATACCCCCAGCCAGCTCTGTGATCACTGTCGATTCCAATCTGTATACACCCAGCCAGCACTGTTATCACTGTCTATTCCAGTCTGTATACCCCCAGCCAGCTCTGTGATCACTGTCGATTCCAGTCTGTATATCCCCAGACAGCACTGTGATCACTGTCTAATCCAGTCTGCATACATCCAGCCAGCATTGTGATCACTGTCGATTCCAGTCTGTATACACCCAGCCAGCACTGTGATCACTGTCTATTCCAGTCTGTATACCCCCAGCCAGCTCTGTGATCACTGTCGATTCCAGTCTGTATACACCCAGCCAGCACTGTTATCACTGTCTATTCCAGTCTGTATACCCCCAGCCAGCTCTGTGATCACTGTCGATTCCAGTCTGTATATCCCCAGACAGCACTGTGATCAATGTCTAATCCAGTCTGTATACATCCAGCCAGCACTGTGTTCACTGTCTATTACAGTCTGTACACCCCCAGCCAGCACTGTGATCACTGTCTATTACAGTCTGTACACCCCCAGCCAGCAATGTGATCACTGTCTATTATAGTCTGCATACCCCCAGCCAGTGCTGTGATCACTGTCTATTCCAGTCTGTACACCCCCAGCCAGCACTGTGATCACTGTCTATTCCAGTCTATATACACCCAGCCAGTGCTGTGATCACTGTCGATTCCAGTCTGTATATCCCCAGCCAGCACTGTGATCACTGTCTAATCCAGTCTGTATACATCCAGCCAGAACTGTGATCACTGTCTAGACCAGTCTGCACACGCCCAGGGAGCACTGTGATCACTGTCTATTCCAGTCTGTATACACCCAGCCAACACTGTCATCACTGTCTATTACAGTCTGTAAACACCCAGCCAGTGCTGTGATCACTGTCTATTCCAGTCTGTACACACCCAGCCAGCACTGTGATCACTGTCTATTCCAGTCTGTATACACCCAGCCAGCACTGTGATCACTGTCGATTCCAGTCTGTATACCCCCAGCCAGCTCTGTGATCACTGTCTAATCCAGTCTGTATACATCCAGCCAGCGCTGTGATCACTGTCTATTCCAGTCTGTACACACCCAGCCAGCACTGTGATCACTGTCTATTCCAGTCTGTATACACCCAGCCACCACTGTGATCACTGTCTATTCCAGTCTGTATACCCCCAGCCAGCACTGTGATCACTGTCGATTCCAGTCTGTGTACCCCCAGCCAGCTCTGTGATCACTGTCGATTCCAGTCTGTATATCCCCAGACAGCACTGTGATCACTGTCTAATCCAGTCTGTATACATCCAGCCAGCGCTGTGTTCACTGTCTATTCCAGTCTGTACACACCCAGCCAGCACTGTGATCACTGTCTATTACAGTCTACATACCCCCAGCCAGCACTGTGATCACTGTCGATTCCAGTCTGTATACCCTCAGCCAGCTCTGTGATCACTGTCGATTCCAGTCTGGATATCCCCAGACAGCACTGTGATCACTGTCTAATCCAGTCTGTATACATCCAGCCAGCACTGTGTTCACTGTCTATTCCAGTCTGTATACCCCCAGCCAGCTCTGTGATCACTGTCGATTCCAGTCTGTATACCCCCAGCCAGCTCTGTGATCACTGTCGATTCCAGTCTGTATATCCCCAGACAGCACTGTGATCACTGTCTAATCCAGTCTGTATACATCCAGCCAGCACTGTGATCACTGTCGATTCCAGTCTGTATACACCCAGCCAGCACTGTGATCACTGTCTATTCCAGTCTGTATAACCCCAGCCAGCTCTGTGATCACTGTCGATTCCAGTCTGTATATCCCCAGACAGCACTGTGATCACTGTCTAATCCAGTCTGTATACATCCAGCCAGCGCTGTGTTCACTGTCTATTCCAGTCTGTACACACCCAGCCAGCACTGTGATCACTGTCTATTACAGTCTACATACCCCCAGCCAGCACTGTGATCACTGTCGATTCCAGTCTGTATACCCCCAGCCAGCTCTGTGATCACTGTCGATTCCAGTCTGTATATCCCCAGACAGCACTGTGATCACTGTCTAATCCAGTCTGTATACATCCAGCCAGCACTGTGTTCACTGTCTATTCCAGTCTGTATACCCCCAGCCAGCTCTGTGATCACTGTCGATTCCAGTCTGTATATCCCCAGACAGCACTGTGATCACTGTCTAATCCAGTCTGTATACATCCAGCCAGCACTGTGTTCACTGTCGATTCCAGTCTGTATACCCCCAGCCAGCTCTGTGATCACTGTCTAATCCAGTCTGTATACATCCAGCCAGCGCTGTGATCACTGTCGATTCCAGTCTGTATACCCCCAGCCAGCTCTGTGATCACTGTCGATTCCAGTCTGTATATCCCCAGACAGCACTGTGATCACTGTCTAATCCAGTCTGTATACATCCAGCCAGCACTGTGATCACTGTCGATTCCAGTCTGTATACACCCAGCCAGCACTGTGATCACTGTCTATTCCAGTCTGTATACCCCCAGCCAGCACTGTGATCACTGTCGATTCCAGTCTGTATACACCCAGCCAGCACTGTTATCACTGTCTATTCCAGTCTGTATACCCCCAGCCAGCTCTGTGATCACTGTCGATTCCAGTCTGTATATCCCCAGACAGCACTGTGATCACTGTCTAATCCAGTCTGTATACATCCAGCCAGCATTGTGATCACTGTCGATTCCAGTCTGTATACACCCAGCCAGCACTGTGATCACTGTCTATTCCAGTCTGTATACCCCCAGCCAGCTCTGTGATCACTGTCGATTCCAGTCTGTATACACCCAGCCAGCACTGTTATCACTGTCTATTCCAGTCTGTATACCCCCAGCCAGCTCTGTGATCACTGTCGATTCCAGTCTGTATATCCCCAGACAGCACTGTGATCACTGTCTAATCCAGTCTGTATACATCCAGCCAGCACTGTGTTCACTGTCTATTACAGTCTGTACACCCCCAGCCAGCACTGTGATCACTGTCTATTACAGTCTGTACACCCCCAGCCAGCAATGTGATCACTGTCTATTATAGTCTGCATACCCCCAGCCAGTGCTGTGATCACTGTCTATTCCAGTCTGTACACCCCCAGCCAGCACTGTGATCACTGTCTATTCCAGTCTATATACACCCAGCCAGTGCTGTGATCACTGTCGATTCCAGTCTGTATATCCCCAGCCAGCACTGTGATCACTGTCTAATCCAGTCTGTATACATCCAGCCAGAACTGTGATCACTGTCTAGACCAGTCTGCACACGCCCAGGGAGCACTGTGATCACTGTCTATTCCAGTCTGTATACACCCAGCCAACACTGTCATCACTGTCTATTACAGTCTGTAAACACCCAGCCAGTGCTGTGATCACTGTCTATTCCAGTCTGTACACACCCAGCCAGCACTGTGATCACTGTCTATTCCAGTCTGTATACACCCAGCCAGCACTGTGATCACTGTCGATTCCAGTCTGTATACCCCCAGCCAGCTCTGTGATCACTGTCTAATCCAGTCTGTATTCATCCAGCCAGCGCTGTGATCACTGTCTATTCCAGTCTGTACACACCCAGCCAGCACTGTGATCACTGTCTATTCCAGTCTGTATACACCCAGCCAGCACTGTGATCACTGTCTATTCCAGTCTGTATACCCGCAGCCAGCACTGTGATCACTGTCGATTCCAGTCTGTATACCCCCAGCCAGCTCTGTGATCACTGTCGATTCCAGTCTGTATATCCCCAGACAGCACTGTGATCACTGTCTAATCCAGTCTGTATACATCCAGCCAGCGCTGTGTTCACTGTCTATTCCAGTCTGTACACACCCAGCCAGCACTGTGATCACTGTCTATTACAGTCTACATACCCCCAGCCAGCACTGTGATCACTGTCGATTCCAGTCTGTATACCCCCAGCCAGCTCTGTGATCACTGTCGATTCCAGTCTGTATATCCCCAGACAGCACTGTGATCACTGTCTAATCCAGTCTGTATACATCCAGCCAGCACTGTGTTCACTGTCTATTCCAGTCTGTATACCCCCAGCCAGCTCTGTGATCACTGTCGATTCCAGTCTGTATACCCCCAGCCAGCTCTGTGATCACTGTCGATTCCAGTCTGTATATCCCCAGACAGCACTGTGATCACTGTCTAATCCAGTCTGTATACATCCAGCCAGCACTGTGATCACTGTCGATTCCAGTCTGTATACACCCAGCCAGCACTGTGATCACTGTCTATTCCAGTCTGTATAACCCCAGCCAGCTCTGTGATCACTGTCGATTCCAGTCTGTATATCCCCAGACAGCACTGTGATCACTGTCTAATCCAGTCTGTATACATCCAGCCAGCGCTGTGTTCACTGTCTATTCCAGTCTGTACACACCCAGCCAGCACTGTGATCACTGTCTATTACAGTCTACATACCCCCAGCCAGCACTGTGATCACTGTCGATTCCAGTCTGTATACCCCCAGCCAGCTCTGTGATCACTGTCGATTCCAGTCTGTATATCCCCAGACAGCACTGTGATCACTGTCTAATCCAGTCTGTATACATCCAGCCAGCACTGTGTTCACTGTCTATTCCAGTCTGTATACCCCCAGCCAGCTCTGTGATCACTGTCGATTCCAGTCTGTATACCCCCAGCCAGCTCTGTGATCACTGTCGATTCCAGTCTGTATATCCCCAGACAGCACTGTGATCACTGTCTAATCCAGTCTGTATACATCCAGCCAGCACTGTGATCACTGTCGATTCCAGTCTGTATACACCCAGCCAGCACTGTGATCACTGTCTATTCCAGTCTGTATACCCCCAGCCAGCTCTGTGATCACTGTCGATTCCAGTCTGTATACACCCAGCCAGCACTGTTATCACTGTCTATTCCAGTCTGTATACCCCCAGCCAGCTCTGTGATCACTGTCGATTCCAGTCTGTATATCCCCAGACAGCACTGTGATCACTGTCTAATCCAGTCTGTATACATCCAGCCAGCACTGTGTTCACTGTCTATTACAGTCTGTACACCCCCAGCCAGCACTGTGATCACTGTCTATTACAGTCTGTACACCCCCAGCCAGCAATGTGATCACTGTCTATTATAGTCTGCATACCCCCAGCCAGTGCTGTGATCACTGTCTATTCCAGTCTGTACACCCCCAGCCAGCACTGTGATCACTGTCTATTCCAGTCTATATACACCCAGCCAGTGCTGTGATCACTGTCGATTCCAGTCTGTATATCCCCAGCCAGCACTGTGATCACTGTCTAATCCAGTCTGTATACATCCAGCCAGAACTGTGATCACTGTCTAGACCAGTCTGCACACGCCCAGGGAGCACTGTGATCACTGTCTATTCCAGTCTGTATACACCCAGCCAACACTGTCATCACTGTCTATTACAGTCTGTATACACCCAGCCAGTGCTGTGATCACTGTCTATTACAGTCTACATACCCCCAGCCAGCACTGTGATCACTGTCTATTCCAGTCTGTATACCCCCAGCCAGCGCTGTGATCACTGTCTATTCCAGTCTGTATACACCAGGCCAGCACTGTGATCACTGTCTATTACAATCTGCATAACCCCAGCCAGTGCTGTGATCACTGTCTATTACAGTCTGCATACCCCCAGCCAGCACTGTGATCACTGTCTATTCCAGTCTGTATACCCCCAGCCAGCACTGTGATCACTGTCTATTCCAGTCTGTATACACCCAGCCAGCACTGTGATCACTGTCTATTACAGTCTACATACCCCCAGCCAGCGTTGTGATCACTGTCTATTCCAGTCTGTACACACCCAGCCAGCACTGTGATCACTGTCTATTCCAGTCTGTATACCCCCAGCCAGCTCTGTGATCACTGTCGATTCCAGTCTGTATATCCCCAGACAGCACTGTGATCACTGTCTAATCCAGTCTGTATACATCCAGCCAGCACTGTGTTCACTGTCTATTACAGTCTGTACACCCCCAGCCAGCACTGTGATCACTGTCTATTACAGTCTGTACACCCCCAGCCAGCAATGTGATCACTGTCTATTATAGTCTGCATACCCCCAGCCAGTGCTGTGATCACTGTCTATTCCAGTCTGTACACCCCCAGCCAGCACTGTGATCACTGTCTATTCCAGTCTATATACACCCAGCCAGTGCTGTGATCACTGTCGATTCCAGTCTGTATATCCCCAGCCAGCACTGTGATCACTGTCTAATCCAGTCTGTATACATCCAGCCAGAACTGTGATCACTGTCTAGACCAGTCTGCACACGCCCAGGGAGCACTGTGATCACTGTCTATTCCAGTCTGTATACACCCAGCCAACACTGTCATCACTGTCTATTACAGTCTGTAAACACCCAGCCAGTGCTGTGATCACTGTCTATTCCAGTCTGTACACACCCAGCCAGCACTGTGATCACTGTCTATTCCAGTCTGTATACCCCCAGCCAGCTCTGTGATCACTGTCGATTCCAGTCTGTATATCCCCAAACAGCACTGTGATCACTGTCTAATCCAGTCTGTATACATCCAGCCAGCACTGTGTTCACTGTCTATTCCAGTCTGTCTACCCCCAGCCAGCTCTGTGATCACTGTCGATTCCAGTCTGTATACCCCCAGCCAGCTCTGTGATCACTGTCGATTCCAGTCCTTATATCCCCAGACAGCACTGTGATCACTGTCTAATCCAGTCTGTATACATCCAGCCAGCACTGTGATCACTGTCGATTCCAGTCTGTATACACCCAGCCAGCACTGTGATCACTGTCTATTCCAGTCTGTATACCCCCAGCCAGCTCTGTGATCACTGTCGATTCCAGTCTGTATATCCCCAGACAGCACTGTGATCACTGTCTAATCCAGTCTGTATACATCCAGCCAGCGCTGTGTTCACTGTCTATTCCAGTCTGTACACACCCAGCCAGCACTGTGATCACTGTCTATTACAGTCTACATACCCCCAGCCAGCACTGTGATCACAGTCGATTCCAGTCTGTAAACCCCCAGCCAGCTCTGTGATCACTGTCGATTCCAGTCTGTATATCCCCAGACAGCACTGTGATCACTGTCTAATCCAGTCTGTATACATCCAGCCAGCACTGTGGTCACTGCCTATTCCAGTCTGTATACCCCCAGCCAGCTCTGTGATCACTGTCGATTCCAGTCTGTATACCCCCAGCCAGCTCTGTGATCACTGTCGATTCCAGTCTGTATATCCCCAGACAGCACTGTGATCACTGTCTAATCCAGTCTGTATACATCCAGCCAGCACTGTGATCACTGTCGATTCGAGTCTGTATACACCCAGCCAGCACTGTGATCACTGTCTATTCCAGTCTGTATACCCCCAGCCAGCTCTGTGATCACTGTCGATTCCAGTCTGTATACACCCAGCCAGCACTGTTATCACTGTCTATTCCAGTCTGTATACCCCCAGCCAGCTCTGTGATCACTGTCGATTCCAGTCTGTATATCCCCAGACAGCACTGTGATCACTGTCTAATCCAGTCTGTATACATCCAGCCAGCACTGTGTTCACTGTCTATTACAGTCTGTACACCCCCAGCCAGCACTGTGATCACTGTCTATTACAGTCTGTACACCCCCAGCCAGCAATGTGATCACTGTCTATTATAGTCTGCATACCCCCAGCCAGTGCTGTGATCACTGTCTATTCCAGTCTGTACACCCCCAGCCAGCACTGTGATCACTGTCTATTCCAGTCTATATACACCCAGCCAGTGCTGTGATCACTGTCGATTCCAGTCTGTATATCCCCAGCCAGCACTGTGATCACTGTCTAATCCAGTCTGTATACATCCAGCCAGAACTGTGATCACTGTCTAGACCAGTCTGCACACGCCCAGGGAGCACTGTGATCACTGTCTATTCCAGTCTGTATACACCCAGCCAACACTGTCATCACTGTCTATTACAATCTGTATACACCCAGCCAGTGCTGTGATCACTGTCTATTACAGTCTACATACCCCCAGCCAGCACGGTGATCACTGTCTATTCCAGTCTGTATACCCCCAGCCAGCGCTGTGATCACTGTCTATTCCAGTCTGTATACACCAGGCCAGCACTGTGATCACTGTCTATTACAATCTGCATAACCCCAGCCAGTGCTGTGATCACTGTCTATTACAGTCTGCATACCCCCAGCCAGCACTGTGATCACTGTCTATTACAGTCTGTACACACCCAGCCAGTGCTGTGATCACTGTCTATTCCAATCTGTACACCCCCAGCCAGCACTGTGATCACTGTCTATTCCAGTCTGTACACGCCCAGCCAGCACTGTGATCACTGTCTATTACAATCTGCATAACCCCAGCCAGTGCTGTGATCACTGTCTATTCCAGTCTGTACACCCCCAGACAGCACTGTGATCACTGTTTATTACAGTCTGTATACCCCCAGCCAGCACTGTGATCACTGTCTATTCCAGTCTGCATACCCCCAGCCAGCACTGTGATCACTGTCTATTACAGTCTGTACACACCCAGACAGCATTGTAATCACTGTCTATTCCAGTCTGCATACCCCCAGCCAGCACTGTGATCACTGTCTATTACAGTCTGCATACCCCCAGCCAGCACTGTGATCACTGTCTATTACAGTCTGTACACCCCCAGCCAGCACTGTGATCACTGTCTATTCCAGTCTGTATACACCCAGCCAGCACTGTGATCACTGTCTATTACAGTCTACATACCCCCAGCCAGCGCTGTGATCACTGTCTATTCCAGTCTGTACACACCCAGCCAGCACTGTGATCACTGTCTATTCCAGTCTGTACACCCCCAGCCAGCACTGTGATCACTGTCTATTCCAGTCTGTATACACCAGGCCAGCACTGTGATCACTGTCTATTACAATCTGCATAACCCCAGCCAGTGCTGTGTTCACTGTCTATTACAGTCTGCATACCGCCTGCCAGCACTGTGATCACTGTCTATTACAGTCTGCATACCCCCAGCCAGTGCTGTGATCACTGTCTATTACAGTCTGCATAACCCCAGCCAGCACTGTGATCACTGTCTATTACAGTCTGTACACCCCCACCCAGTGCTGTGATCACTGTCTATTCCAGTCTGTATACCCCCAGCCAGCACTGTGATCACTGTCTATTCCAGTTTGTATACCCCCAGCCAGCACTGTGATCACTGTCTATTACAGTCTGTACACACCCAGCCAGCACTGTGATCACTGTCTATTACAGTCTGCATACCCCCAGCCAGCACTGTGATCACTGTCTATTACAGTCTGTACACGCCCAGCCAGTGCTGTGATCACTGTCTATTCCAATCTGTACACCCCCAGCCAGCACTGTGATCACTGTCTATTCCAGTCTGTACACGCCCAGCCAGCACTGTGATCACTGTCTATTACAATCTGCATAACCCCAGCCAGTGCTGTGATCACTGTCTATTCCAGTCTGTACACCCCCAGACAGCACTGTGATCACTGTTTATTACAGTCTGTATACCCCCAGCCAGCACTGTGATCACTGTCTATTCCAGTCTGCATACCCCCAGCCAGCACTGTGATCACTGTCTATTACAGTCTGTACACACCCAGACAGCATTGTAATCACTGTCTATTCCAGTCTGCATACCCCCAGCCAGCACTGTGATCACTGTCTATTACAGTCTGCATACCCCCAGCCAGCACTGTGATCACTGTCTATTACAGTCTGTACACCCCCAGCCAGCACTGTGATCACTGTCTATTACAGTCTGCATACCCCCAGCCAGCGCTGTGATCACGGTCTATTCCAGTCTGTATATTCCCAGCCAGCACTGTGATCACTGTCTATTCCAGTCTGCACACCCCCAGCCAGCACTGTGATCACTGTCTATTCCAGTCTGTATACACCCAGCCAGCACTGTGATCACTGTCTATTCCAGTCTGCATACCCCCAGCCAGCACTGTGATCACTGTCTATTACAGTCTGTACACACCCAGCCAGCAGCTGTGATCACTGTCTATTACAGTCTGTACACACCCAGCCAGCATTGTAATCACTGTCTATTACAGTCTGCATACCCCCAGCCAGCACTGTGTTCTCTGTCTATTACAGTCTGCATACCCCCAGCCAGCACTTTGATCACTGTCTATTCCAGTCTGTATACACCCAGCCAGCACTGTGATCACTGTCTATTCCAGTCTGTTTACACCCAGCCAGCACTGTGATCACTGTCTATTCCAGTCTGTTTACACCCAGCCAGCACTGTGATCACTGTCTATTCTGGTCTGTACACCCCCAGCCAGCACTGTGATCACTGTCTATTTCAGTCTGTGCACACCCAGCCAGCACTGTGACCATTGTCCATTCCAGTGTGCATACCCCAGTCTCCCAGTCTCCAAGATGATTATCTGTTTCTGTAAATTGCACTGTGGATATTGATTAAGCAATTTGCTTTCACCTGCTTTCCAAGGTCACTGTCTGCTCATGAGTTGTGTTAAATGAGAAACTCCTGAGAACATCGGAGATCTGAGCTGCTGAATGGGACAGAGAGAAAGTGGTGACTGCAGATGCTGGAGATCAAGGTCAAAGAGTGTGGTGCTGGAAAAGCACAGCTGCTCAGGCAGCATGCAAGGTGCAGGAGAATTGCTGTTTCAAGCATAAGCTCTTCATCCTGATGAGCTCTTCTCCTCCTCGGATGCTGCCTGACCGACTGTGCTTTTCCAGCACCACACTCTTCCACTCTGATGAATAGGACAGTCAGTAATCATAATCACTCTGAAATGGTTGACAGAGAATCTCCTGAGTATTTAAACAGCTCTTGGATAGGCACATGGATGATAGTAAAACGACGGGTGTGTAGGTTAGTTTGATCTTAGAGTAAGATAATAGGCTGGCACAACATTGAGGGTCAAAAGGCCTGCACTGTGCTGTGTTCTATGTCAAACTCTTAACATCAGATTAAATTGATTTTCGCATCTATTAAGTAGTTAGGATTTGGAATGCAGTGCCTAAAAGTGTGATCAAAACAGATTCATTCATGGCTTTTGAAAAGCAATTAATAAGTACCTGAAAAGGATCTATTTGTCAGTCTACGTGGAAGGGCAGGGTGTGTGCTTCAACTGCTCTTGCAATGAATCACCCTGGACATGATAGGCCAAATGACGTCTTTCTGCATTATCGTATAGTTTGATCCCTGTTGTAGTAAGGTCTGGAGGTTTACTGAGAAGGAAACTCACCCATATACATTTGGGCATCAGTTAAATTACTCACATTGAAGTGATAAATCTTTTAAGGATGCCTGGAAGGTCTTTGGGCGATAATAATAATTGTGTAAAGAGAAATGCCTAAAATCAGATTACTGCCCATCTCGCAGTATGATCTCATGGGGAAGTCAGAAATTCATCACAGAAGCTAAATATGATCACCTTGGATATGCCACTAAACCAGGTTATGCAAACCAGTGTAATAGTAATTGTGTTAATAAATAATTACATGGTTTGAAAATCTCCCATTAAATGACCTCATGAGCATTCCTGTGGTTCAGGACAATCCCCTTCAACACAATGAGAATTGACTGGTGCTTCATGTTACTGGGGTGTGGTCTGGTGGATTTGTTACTGTGGATTCTTAAAACACTTTTAGGTTGAACTTCCTCCAAGGTATTTGTATTGCTCAATAAAAACTATTCCCATCATGTGGGTGTTGGCCAAGAGAATAACAAAAGCTTCTCAATATAATAATACTCTTACAGCAACTAATTACTGAATTTGAATCTGTTACGAAGCTTAGTCACAAGTTTGTGCAGAGATCAGTTCCTGTACTAGTGCTGACAGGATATATATTGATGTGATTGACCTGCATTGAGTGAGTGTGTGTATCTGAGAGAGAGAGAGAGAGAGAGAGGGAGAGTGTGTGTGTGTGTGAGAGAGAGAGAGTGTGTGTGTGTGTCTGAAAGAGAGAGAGTGTGTGTGTGTCTGAGAGAGTGTGTGTGTGTTTGAGAGAGAGAGTGTGTTTGTGTGTGTGTGTCTGAGAGAGTGTGTGTCTGAGAGAGAGAGTGTGTATGTGTGTCTGAGAGAGAGAGAGAGAGTGTGTGTGTCTGAGAGACTGTGAGTGTGCGTGTTTGTGTGTGTCTGAGAGTGTGTGTGTGTTTGTGTGTGCCTGAGAGAGTATGAGTGTGTGTGTGTCTGAGAGAGTGTGTGTGTATGTGTGTGTGTTTGTGAGTGTGTGTATTTGTGCGTGTGTCTGAGAGTGTGTGTGGGTGTGTCTGAGAGAGTATGTGTGTGTGCGTCTGAGAGAGAGTGTGTGTGTGTGTCTGAGAGAATGTGTGTGTGTGTCTGAGAGAGTGTGTGTGTGTGTCTGAGAGAGAGTGTGTGTGTTTGTGTGTGTCTGAGAGAGTGTGTGTGTGTGTCTGAGAGAGAGTGTATGTATGTGTCTGAGAGAGTGTGTGTGTGTCTGAGAGAGTGTGTGTGTGTGTGTGTGTCTGAGAGAGTGTGTGTGTGTGTTTGTGTCTGAGAGAGTGTGTGTGTGTTTGTGTGTCTGAGAGAGAGTGTGTGTGTGTCTGAGAGAGTGTGTGTGTGTTTGTGTGTCTGAGAGAGCGTGTGTGTGTGTCTGAGAGAGTGTGTGTGTGTTTGTGTGTGTGTGTCTGAGAGAGAGTGTGTGTGTGTCTGAGAGAGAGCGTGTGTGTGTGTTTGTGTGTGTGTCTGAGAGAGAGTGTGTGTGTGTCTGAGAGAGAGAGAGTGTGTGTGTGTCTGAGAGAGAGTGTGTGTGTGTGTGTGAGAGAGTGTGTGTGTGTGTGAGAGAGAGTGTGTGTGTGTGTATGAGTCTGAGAGAGAGTGTGAGTGTGTGTGTGAGAGAGTGTGTGTGTGTGTGTGTGAGAGAGAGAGTGTGTGTGTGTGTGTATGTGTCTGAGAGAGAGTGTGAGTGTGTGTCTGAGAGAGTGTGTGTGTGTGTGAGAGAGTGTGTGTGTGTGTATGTGTCTGAGAGAGAGTGTGAGTGTGAGTGTGTGTGTGAGAGAGAGTGTGTGTGTGTCTGAGAGAGTGTGTGTGTGTGTGTTTGTGTGTGTGTGTGTGTGTGCCCATGTGTACAATTCTTTGAGCATGCATCAATCTGTAAACTTGAAAACATAGAAAATAGTTGCAGGAGGAGGCCATTCGGCCCTTCGTGTCTGTACCACCATTTAATATAATCATGGCTGACCATGCATTCTCAGTATCCCATTCCCACCCTCTCCCCATCCCCCTCAATCCCTTTAGCCCCAAGGGCCACATGCAGCTCCCTCCTGAATATATCTAATGAACCGGCCCCAACAGCTTCCTGTGGGAGAGAATTCCACAGGTTCACAACTCCCTGAGTGAAGGAATTCTTCCTCATCTCAGTGCTTCATGGCTTACCCCTCGTTCTTAGACTGTGACCCCTTGTTCTGGACTTCCCCAACATCGCCAGTATGCATTTCACGTGTGCATATGAACTTACATGAGAGCATGTGTGCATGATCATGTGTGCGTAAGCGTGAGGATGTGAACATATGTATGTGATTATGAGTCCATGGACGCATGTGTGAGCATGTGTGCTTGATGATGAACAACAAGGAAGATTTAGCTGGGAATCCTGTCGGAGACAGGAGCAGAAATTCTTCAGGGTGAACATATCTGGAAGAGATGTGGTTGTGGACTAAAGATGAAAGCAAAACAAAGAACTGAAATAAAACATACAGAAAGTGTTAGAGAACCTGCTTCTTTAGTGAATTGTTTAATGATTGTGCATGTGAACAATTTCCCAGGATCCATGGGTGTGCTTCTTTCAAATTCTACACATTTCTCCCAGTTCTGAAATCCTGTTTCCTTCACTGCTTTATAAATTATTTGAAGAATCTGCAATTTTCTGTCTGGTGTCCTAACTGGGTGACGCAGCAGGGAAAAGGCAGGAGGCCACTGGAGGTGTTGGATGGAATCTCCAAGAATATATCCAACCACAGTCAGTAACTCTAATTAACTCTTGCAGTTTTCTTGCAGGTGATCCAATCAGCTACAAAAATTGAAATGGAGTCACTCAATGGTGGTTAGAGTGATGCTGGAAAAGCACAGTGGGTCAGGCAGCATCCGAGGAGCAGGAGAATCGACGTTTCAGGCATAAGCCCTTCATCAGGAATTCTGTAATGTCGATTCTCCTGCTCCTTGGATGCTACCTGACCTGCTGTGCTTCTCCAGCATCACTCTAATCTTGGCTCTGATCTCCAGCATCTGCAGTCCTCACTTTCACCCAATGGTGAGTCTGTTCTCAGACTGGTCAGGCAAATTGGCCAATATTTTGGTGAAAATTGCTCACCAGGCCAAAGACAGAACTGACTATGTCTAGGCACTACACAGCCACCATCAGCAGCTGTTTCTTTCAATCTTGATCATCCCCAACTAATCCACACCTGCACTATCAGCAGTTCCTAATCCTCCTACCACCTCAAAACCATATATGATACAAACCAAGTTAGAAGCATATAGCCTCTCAGCAGTTTTGTTTGTGACCACGTCGCCTTTCCTCAACTTTCTAGCTATGCTTTGGGAAACCAAGTTGAAACTGTCTCCTAGCGCCACACTACACAATGCGTGGAGACTTTTCATTGACTCAGTGATCTATCATTTAAGTCTTGTGACTCCACAACAACCAAGGTTCAATTCCCACCTGTTCGATCTGTTCCATATGGAGGGGGTGTCTCCACTACGGGTTCAAGGCCCATCAATGACCAGCATCACAGTCCACTGCAGGAGCCCTGCTGCGGGGTAACCATCGCCGTTACTGCCGTTACAGGAATACCACACCAGGCCTGCCAGGCCACTGCCACTGAAACCACCATCGACCTGCCCGGAATACCGATTCAGGCCTACCGCATCACCGCTGCAGAAGCCCATCCAAATTCCAATCGAGGCCACCCAGCTGCACCGCCACCTTGAAAGCCTGTGCTGCAGCGACCACTTGGATTCCTGCACTAGTGGCCCCACCAAGTTGCTAGGCTTTGGCACCATCTCTCACCACTGGTCCCACACTCGCTGCCATCACAAATTCTCTAACAGCTCATGTCAGGGTGATTAGAAGACATCCTGTCCCACTTTGCCCCTCTCTGGTATATATTCACAATACTTCTTACAGACTACACAGGTTGCATCAAAGTACCTGAGCTGTCACCAGCCTCAATGCTTAGCAATATGAATACCTGAGCTCTGAGCTAACAGGGGAGAGCCATTTTGCTCTTCTCTTGCAGATTTTGTGGTATTGACTAAGTTAAGAAGGCCTTGTCCTCCAGACTAATGAACATATTAAAGTCGGGCTGTGCAGTAAAACACAAACGCCGAGCTGGAAGCAGTATATTCACAGGGAGCACTAAAGACTCGACACAGGTACCAGCCACTCCCCTCCTGATCTCAGTGATGAAGCTATTCCTGATCTTTGATGAGTTTATTACTAAAATATCTGTCTTTCGCAGGACATAAGCTGAAAACCTGAAATACGGGCTCCCCCAAGGAGATTAGACTTTTCAGAGGAGTGAAATATGATAATTAATTTAATTTGCATGAATCAGAAAACACCCACACCGCTAGGTGCCCCTTTCATTAAAATTGCATCAATATCAGAGTAGCATTGCACATTCAGACATAGGGTAGCATTCCAGATCCAATCAGTAGTCATTTCATTAATGACCATCCATCCAACATAAACTGTTCTGGGCAAAGAAAAAGCCATTGAGCCATAGAGTTAGACAGCACAGAAGGAGCCCTTCGGTCCAACCAGTCCATGCCGACCGTAATCCCAAGCTAAACTAGTCCCAGCTGCCTGTTCCTGACCCATATCCCTCCAAACCTTTCCTAATCATGTACTTATCCAAATGTCTTTTAAACCTCTGAAAGTTCATTCCACACATGAACCACTCTGTAAAAACATTGCCCCTCATGTTTGTTTTAAATCTTTCTCCTCTCACCTTAAAAATGTGCCCCCCAGTCTTGAAATCCCCACCCTAGGGAAAAGATACTTGTAATTCATCTTATCTATACTTTATAAATAGATATTTATGTACGATTTTATAAACCTCCATAAAGTTGCCCCACAACCTCCTACACTCCAGTGAAAACAGTCCCACCTTATCCAGCCTCTCTTTATAACCCAAATCCTACATTTCTGGTAACCTCCTGGTAAATCTTTTCTGAACCCTCTCAAGCTTAATAATATCCTGGCTATAATAGGGAGCCCAGACTGGACACACTACTCCAGAAGAGGCCTCATCAACATCCTGTACAACCTCAACATGGCCTTCCAACTCCCTATACTCAAAGGTCTGAGCAATGAAGGTAACCATGCTACACTCCTTCCTAACCCCCTTCCTCATCTTTTTGGTCAATGGTGACTTCCCAGGATACTGATGGTGGGCAATTCAGCAACTGTGTCCTGAGGAGACTGTTATAAATGAAGAGGAGATTCTTATTGAAGGTAATCACTGTCCAGCATTTATGCAGCATGTATGTTATTTGTCATATCAGCTCCTTGCTGAATACTTTAAGAAGACGTGGACTGCTTCAGTATTGAAGGAGCTTTGAACATAATAGTCAGGACATCCTGACTTTTGAGCTTGTAATGATTGATGAGGTGGGTCAAAATTGGGTCACCTTTTGGTTGTGTGTAAGATGTTGCACTTTGAGGGAGTGTTTTAAAAAATTTTGAGTATTGTGATTTTAGTAAGAAGGCATCCATCATCTCCACAACCCAGCCATATCTCCTTATCAATAAATATTATTACAATTGCTGAATCTTACACCACCAACATCTTGGAGTTACAGTGACCACAAACGGAACTGGTGTACCCATATAAATACCGTACTGTGACTATAAGATCAGATCAGACGCTAAGAATTCTACGGGAGTTTAATACCTCCTGACTCTCCAAAGCCTGTTACCATATAAAGATGTACAGGTCCCAGTGTTGGACTGGGGTGGACAAAGTTAAAACTCACACAACACCAGGTTATAGTCCAACAGGTTTGCTTGGAAGTACGAGCTTTCAGAACGCTTTTCCTTCATCAGGTAGCTGTGGAGCAGGACTATAAGACACAGAATTTATAGCAAAAGATTACAATGTCATGCAACTGAAACAATATATTGAACAAACCTAGATTGCTGTTAAGTTTCTTTTAGAATGGGTTGCAGGTTTTGGTTCATTAATATGTAAATTACAAAACTTCTATTAAGTCACATTCTCGAGATAATTTAAATGGGGTCACACTACAGGTGACATACATACCCACTCTTCCCTACACACACATTCATGTAGACCCTCTCTCATACGCACTCTCTCTCTCAGACACACACACATATACCCCCACACTCACACCCACACACACACACCCTCTCACAGGCTTATACTCCATCTCACTCGCACACATAAACACACACTCTCTCACACGCAGTCACACTCACACACACACACACTCACATACACACACTGACTCTCTCACTCTCTCTGTCATGCATGCACACACATAGTTAAGTCTATGGGGTAAATTTGCATCTGAAGAATTGTATTTGCAGATACATTCTATTTTGCACAAAAAGCACACAAAGTTAATCCATGTAACATTTTGGAATTCCTATTTTGGAAATAGATCCAGTCTGACTCAAGCCTGGGAGACAGACAGACTCTAACCTTACACCTTTAATGCATTGTCTGAGCTGAAATGTCACCTTTTTTTATAAAACCTTATATCTCAAGAATGTGACTTAAAAGAAGTTCTGGGATTTAAATACTAATGAACCAAAACTTGCAACCCATTCTAAAAGATGAAAGACTTAGCAGCAATCTAGGTTTGTTCAATATATCGCATCAGTTGCATGACATGGTAATCTTTTGTGATAAATTCTTTGAGGGAGAAGCGCTCTGAAAGCTCGTGTTTCCAAATAAACCTGTTGGATTATAACCTGGTACTGTGTAATTTTTAACCATATAAAGAGACACAAGTCTGGTGTGAGATGGAATACTCACTACTTGCCTGGATGAGTGCAAATCCAACAACATTCGAGAAGCTCAATATCATCCAAAACAAAGTAGCTTGCTTGATCAGTATCACAACTGCCACCTCCAACAACCACTCATTCCATCAGTGACGCACTGTAGCAGGAGGGTGTACCAGTGTTATAAATCATAGTGGTAACTGAAAGCCTCCTTGCACAGCACCTATCAAACCTGTGAACTCTAACATCTCGAAGGACAAGTGCTGCAGACATGTCGAAAAGCCACTGGCTACAGGTCCCTGGCACGGAGTCTGTCCCTGTTGCTCAGAAGGGAAGGGGGAGATGAGAGAACATTAGTCACTGGGGACTCCATTGTTAGGGGGATAGATAGGAGGTTCTGTGAAACAAGAGAGACGAGCAGTTGGTGTGTTGTCTCCCTGGTGCCAGGGGTCATGATGTCTCACACCGTGTTTTCGGGATCCTTGAGGGGATGGTCCACATAGTTACTAATAACATAGGTAGGAAGAAAGATGGGGATTTAAGGCAGAAATTCAGGGAGCTAGGGTGGAAGTTTAGAGCTAGAACAAACAGAGTTGTTGTCTCTGGTTTGTTGTTTATGCCACATGCTAGCGAGGTGAGGAATAGGGAGAGAGAGGGGTTGAACACTTGGCTACAGGGAGGGTGCAGGATGGAGGGTTTCAGATGCCTGGATAATTGGGGCTCATTCTGGAGTAGGTGGGACCTCTGCAAATGGGATGGTCTGCACCTGAACCAGAGGGTTACCAATATCCTGGAGGAAACATTTGCTAATGCTCTTCAGGAGGGTTTAAACTGATTCAGCAGGGGGGGGGTGGGAACCTAAGTTGTAGTTCCAGTGTCCAAGAGGTTGAGAGCAGTGAGGTCAGAAATGAGGTTTTCAAGATCACAAGAGTTCACCGGCAAGCAGAAAGATGGTTTGAAGTGTGTTTACTTCAACGCCAGGAGCATCCAGAAAAATGTGGGTGAACATGCAGCATGGGTTGGTACCTGGGACATCAATGATGTGGCCATTTCGGAGACATGGGTAGAGCAGGGACAGGAATGGTTGTTGCAGGTTTCGGGATCCAGATGTTTCAGTAAGAACAGAGAAGATGGTAAAAGAGAGAGAGGTGTGGCATTGTTAGTCAAGGACAGTATTACAATAGCAGAAAGGATTCATCTACTGAGGTAGCATGGGCTGAGGTTAGGAACAGGAAAGGAGAATTGACCTGTTGTGAGTTTTCTATATGCCTCCAAATAGTTCCAGGGATGGAGAGGAAAGGATAGCAAAGATGATTCTGGATAGGAGCATGAGTAACAGGGTAGTTGTTATGGGGGACTTTAACTTTCCAAATATTGACTGGAAATACTATAGTTCAAGTAGTTTAGGTGAGTCAGGTTTTGTCCAAAGTGTGCAGGATGGTTTCCTGACACAGTATGTAGACAGGCCAACAAGGAGTGAGGCCACATTGGATTTGGTAATGGGTAATGAACCTGGTCAGGTGTTAGATTTGGAGGTAGGTGAGCACTTTGGTGATAGTGACCACAATTCGGTTATGTTTACTTTAGCGAAGGAAAATGATAGGTATATACTACAGCTGGGGGAAAGGCAATTATGATGCGATTAGGCAAGATTTAGGATGCACAAGATGGGAAAGGAAACTGCAGGGGATTGGCACAATTGAATTGTGGAGCTTATTCAAGGAACAGCTACTGTGGGTCCTTGATAAGTACATACCTGTCAGGCAGGGAGGAAGTGGTCGAACACGTGAATCCATGGTTTACGAAAGAAGTTGAAGCTCTTGTCAAGAGGAAGAAGGAGGCTTATGTTAGGATGAAATGTGATGGCTCAGTTAAGGCGCCTGAGAGTTACAAGCTAGACCTAAACAGAGAGCTAAAAATAGCCAGGAAGGGACATGAGAAGTCGTTGGCAAATGAGATCAAGGAAAACCCTAAAGATTTCTATAGGTATGTCAGGAATAAAAGAATGGTCCAAGAAAGACTAGGAGAAATCAGGGATAGTAGTGATAAGTTATGCATGGAGTCCGAGGAGATAGGGGAAGCAATAAATTAATATTTTTCATCAGTATTCATACTGGAAAAAGACAATGCTGTTGAGGAGAATACTGAGATAGAAACTGCTAGACTAGATGGAATTGACGTTCGAAAGAAGGAGGTGTAAGCAATTCTGCAAAGTGTGAAAATAGATAAGTACCCTGGGCTGGATGGGATTCATCCTAGGATTCTCTGGGAAGCCAGGGAGGAGATTGCAGAACCTTTGGCTTTGATCTTTATGCCGTCATGTCGACAAGAATGTTGTCACCATGTTCAAGAAGGGAAGTAGAGACAAACCTGGTAATTGTAGACCAGTGAGCCTTACTTCAGTTGTGGATAAAGTGTTGGGAAAGGTTATAAGCAATAGGATTTATAATCAGCTAGAGATGAATAAGTTGATTAGGGATAGTCAACATAGTTTTGTGAAGGGTAAGTTGTGCCTCAGAAACCTTATTGAGTTCTTTGAGAAGGTGACCAAACAGGTGGATAAGAGGAAAGTGGTTGATGTAGTGTATATGGAATTCAGTAAGGTGTTTGATAAGATTACTCATGGTAGGCTACTGCACAAAATACAGAGGCATGGGATTGAGGGTGATTTAGCGGTTTGGATTAGAAATTGGCGAATTGAAAGAAGACAGTGGGTGGTAGTTGATGGGAAATGTTCATCCTGGAGTTCAGTTACTAGTGGTGTATATGAGGGCGTAGAAGGATGCGTTAGTAAATTCGCGGATGATACCAAGGTCAGTAGAGTTGTAGATAGTGCCAAAGAATATTGTAGGTTACAGAGGGACATAGATAAGCTGCAGAACTGGGCTGAGAGGTGGCAAATAGAGTTTAATGCAAAAAAGTATGAGGTGATTCACTTTGGAAGGAGTAACAGGAATGCAGTGTACTGGGCTAATGGTAAGATTCTTGGTAGCATAGATGAGCAGAGAGATCTCAGTGTCCAGGTACATGGATCTCTCAAAGTTGCCACCCAGGTTGATAGAGTTGTTAAGAAGGCATACGGTGTGTTAGTCTTTATTAGTAGAGGGATCGAGTTTCAGAACCATGAGGTCATGCTGCAGTTGTACAAAACTCTGGTGCAGCTGCACTTGGAGTATTGTGTACAGTTCTGGTCACCGCATTATAGGAAGGATGTGGAAGCTTTGGAAAGGGTTCAAAGGAGATTTACTAGGATGTTGCCTCGTATGGAGGGAAGGTCTTATGAGAAATGGTTGAGGGACTTGAGGCTGTTTTAGTAAGAGAGAAGGTTGAGAGGTGACTTAATTGAGACATATAAGATGCTCAGAGGGTTAAATAGGGTGGACAGTGAGAGCCTTTTTCCTTGGATGGTGATGAGGGAACATAGCTTCAAATTGAGGGGTGATAGATATAGGACAGATGTCAGAGGTAGTTTCTTTACTCAGAGAGTAGTAGGGGTGTGGAACACACTGCCTGCAATAGTAGTTGACTCACCAACTTTAAGGGCATTTAAATGGTCATTAGATAAACATGTGGATGAGAATGGAATAGTGTAGGATAGATGGGCTTCAGGTTGGCTCCACAGGTCGGTGCAACATCGTGGGCTGAAGGGCCTATACCGCACTGTAATGTACAATGTTCTAAATTGCACTGACCTGATTCTTAAATTGCTCTAAATATAGAAAGTTGAGAGGAGATCTAATCGTGATCTTTGAAATGATTTAATACTTCAACAGGGTATAAAGAATTCATTTCCTCTGACGTGGAAAACCAGAATGAGAGAGACAATCTAGAACATTCAGGAGTCAAATCAGGATGCAATTTTTCATTCAAAAGGTAGTGAAAATCTCAAACTCCTTCATGAAAAGGGCTGTGAAGGCTAAGAGTTGATTGAAATGTTTAAGGTTAATTGAGAGATTTTAATTTGGTAAGGAAGTTCCAGTATTGCTATTGATTTTCTGGATGTGAGGTGGTATAGTGCAGGATAGTACTGAAATTGGCAACTAGAATTTGGCAATTAGCCAACGGTAAGATTCAAATGGATTCAGACTGTACCTGGCTCCACGCTGTTGCTCCCTGCTATACTGTGATCATCCAAGTTCTCATATGCAGGCATGGTCAAATCATAACAAAACAGCTGCAGATTCAGAAGGAAAACTGGTTAGAGGTACAGTGAATAATACAGAGAGAGAGAGACTAAAACATCTCGTTATATATGTGTGTTACAAATATTGAATATGTATATATGTACTACAAATACAAATGTTAAATATGCATAGACATGAAAACACTCACAAACATGATCTGATGGTTCGTATTAACATATCTCAGAAACCTAGAACCATTTATAGCTCAACACATGTTACGTTCCTCCCCAATTCTTCAGAAACAAGTCTGTAGTGGTGACAGGGACATCATCAGCTGACTGGAAAACTGGCAAAAGACCCCCACTGCCTCTTCCAACAACTTCCACATTCACCCTTCACCACTAATACACAATGGCAGCAGCATGTACCAGCTAGAACATGGACTGCAGGAACGTACCAAGGCTCCTTTGAGAGCACCTTTCAAACTCACCTCCTTTATCACTTCAAAGGACAAGAACAGCAGGACACTATCACCTGGAAAAACCTCTCCGAGTCACATAACATCCTGACTTGGAAATATATGGTGCTTTGCTATCACTGGGTCAAAATACTGCAACTTCCTCTCTAATAGCACTGTGGGTGTAAGAGCACTTACATCCTAAGGACAACAGCAGCTCACCCCCACCTTCTGCAGGGAAATTAGGGATGGACAATAAACTCTGGGTAAACCAGTGATGCCCATATACTGTACCATGAATTAATCATTTTTTTAAAATGTCAAAGCATATGTTAAGATTTGGCTAAGGCAGATAAGGAAAAGCAGTCTCCATTAGTAAACAGAACAAGGACAGGAGGATCCAGGATTAAAATTTTGAACAGGGGGTGCAGCGGTGATGTAAGGGAGAATTTCTTTACACAGCCTGTAGAAATGACCTACAACTCATGTTCACACTTTATCTTCAGTTGCCACATGTTCTTCTGTTACATCCTTTTAGATGTCAAATTACCTGCTACTACTAATATTATCAGTCTACTCTTCTCTTGTTCCATTGCCCTTTTCAAATTAAGCTGTCATCTAGTCTTCTGGCATCATTGAGTCAATCTTTATATGACATCGCTGCTATCGATTTGCTTGCTTCTTTTAGTAGGGAATATGTAACACAGAAGACACGGTAAATTTAAGTACTTTATCAATTATTTTCCTGATTTCTTCCCTAAATATTTTAATCCTTTTTGAACTCTTCTTTCACTGTCGCATTCACCCTTGTTATATCTGACTTGAGAATACCACCTTACAGGCTTAGCCTCTTGACTGAAAGACAAGACTGAAAGATTTCTTACAAAGTCACCCCAGAACAGATAAATCATTAAGTCTGGTAGACACCAGCCTGGTTTGGTAAGACTGACAATGATGGCAATACTTGGTAAACCATGAGGTGAGGTTATTATTCAACACTTCTGTCATTTTTATTCCTTTGAACTAAACCTCCCTTAGACCTCTTTTGTTTTTTATGTGTCAGTCCTGATGAGACTAATGTCTTGTGGATCCCACCTAAGCAGGGTTGCCTCCTGCTTTCAGAGGTGGTGGCTAGGTTTCTAGGAAACAAATTTCAGTCCAGTGTTTTTGTGAAGCATGAGCCAGAATTGATAGGAAGGATGGGATGGGAATGGGAACATCTACTACAAACCGACCGACTCCCACAGCTACCCGGACTACACCTCCTCCCACCCTGCTGAAAATGAGTTGCTGGAAAAGTGCAGCAGGTCAGGCAGCATCCAGGGAACAGGAGAATTGACGTTTCGGGCATAAGCCCTTCTCCTGAAGAAGGGCTTATGCCCGAAACGTCGATTCTCCTGTTCCCTGGATGCTGCCTGACCTGCTGCGCTTTTCCAGCAACACATTTTCAGCTCCGATCTCCAGCATCTGCAGACCTCACTTTCTCCTCCCACCCTGCCCCCTGTAAAAACGCCATCCCATATTCCCAATTCCTTCGACTCCGCCGCATCTGCTCCCAGGAGGACCAGTTCCAAAAACGTACAACCCAGATGGCCTCCTTCTTCAAGGACCGCAATTTCCCCCCCGACGTGGTCGACGATGCCCTCCACCGCATCTCTTCCACTTCCCGCTCCTCCGCCCTTGAGCCCCGCCCCTCCAACCGCCACCAGGACAGAACCCCACTGGTCCTCAACTACCACCCCACCAACCTCCATGTACAGCACATCATCCGCCGTCATTTCCACCACCTCCAAATGGACCCCACCACCAAGGATATATTTCCCTCCCCTCCCCTATCAGCATTCCGTAAAGACCACTCCCTCCGTGACTCCCTCGTCAGATCCACACCCCCCACCAACCCAACCTCCACTCCCGGCACCTTCCCCTGCAACCGCAGGAGGTGCAAGACTTGCGCCCACACCTCCCCCCTCACCTCCCTCCAAGGTCCCAAAGGAAACTTCCATATCCGCCACAGATTCACCTGCACCTCCACACACATCATCTATTGCATCCTCTGCACCCGATGTGGCCTCCTCTATATTGGGGAGACAGGCCGCCTACTTGCAGAGCATTTTAGAGAACACCTCTGGGACACCCAGACCAACCAACCCAACCACTCTGTGGCTCAACACTTCAACTCCCCCTCCAACTCCACCAAGGACATGCAGGTCCTTGGACTCCTCCATCGCCAGACCACAACAATACGACGGTTGGAGGAAGAGCGCCTCATCTTCCGCCTAGGAACCCTCCAACCACAAGGGATGAACTCGGATTTCACCAGTTTCCTCGTTTCCCCTCCCCCCACCTTGTCTCAGTCAAATCCATCGAATTCAGCACCGCCTTCCTAACCTGCAATCTTCTTCCTGACCTCTCCGCCCCCACCTCAGTCTGACCTATCACCCTCACCTTGACCTCTTTCCACCTATCACATTTCCAACGCCCCGTCCCCCAAGTCCCTCCTCCCTACCTTTTATCTTAGCCTGCTGGACATACTTTCCTCATTCCTGAAGAAGGGCTTATGCCCGAAACGTCGATTCTCCTGTTCCCTGGATGCTGCCTGACCTGCTGCGCTTTTCCAGCAACACATTTTCAGCTGGGAATGGGAGGGCAGACTTGAAATGGTGTGAAGTCTTAAGTCATACAACGCCAGGTTATAGTCCAACAGGTTTATTTGAAATCACAAGCTTTCAGAGCTCTGCCCCTTCATCAGATGAACACCACCTGATTAAGAAGCAGTGCTCCGAAAGCTTGTGATTTCAAATAAACTGTTGGACTATAACCTGGTGTCATGTGTGACTTCTGACTTTGTCCATCCCAGTGCAACACCGGCATTTCCATGTCATGAAAATGGTATGGAAGACATGAAAAGAATGGGATGAAGATGGCATGATGAGTTAATGGAATTGTCAGGCCGAATGGCAGAGATGATTATTTGATCCAACTCACAACTTGAAAGTTGCGCTTTGTGCTAAAACTTAAGTTCAAGTTATTGCTTGAATAATGTACACTCTTCCCAAACTGTCTTTTCAATTTAGGGGAAAAGAAAATCATAGAATAGACTTGTTACAACGCAGAAGGTGGCCATTCGACCTGTCATAAATGTGCTGGCTCAGTGATGGAGCAGTTCACGCGCATCACTTGCCCACATTTTACTCATAGTCCTGTACGTTCTTCTTGTTCAGATAATAATCCAACTCCCTCTTGGAAACCTCAAATAATTTGGCTCCATCAGATTCCTAGACAGCACATTCAGATTCTAACCACTCACCGCTTGCAAATGTTTTTCTTTGTGTCTCCAACCATGCTTTTGCCAATTACCTTAATTCTGTGACCTCTGGTTCTCACTCTGCTCACAAATGGGAGGAGCTTCTCCTCAACTACTCTGTCCTGACCACTTACAGTTTTCATATCTTTGCCAAGATGACTAGACTCTATCCTGTTGGAGATGGTCATTACCTGGTACTAATGTGGCACAAATTCACTTGCCATTTATCAGTCGAAGCTTGGATATTGTCCAGGTCTTGCTCAGCATTGTGAAATCATTACCGAACATCCCCAATCCTGACCTAATGGTCATTGATGATGCAGCTGAAGATGGTTGGGCCTAGAACACTATCCTGAGGAACTCCTGCAGAGATAGGCCTGGATCTGAGATATCTGATCTCCAAAAATCACAACCAACATGCTTACTGCTCAGCATGTCACTAACCAATTGAGAGCTTTCTCCAATTCTCAGTGACTTCAGTTTCACTAGGGTTCCTTGACGCCACACTCATTCAAATGCTGCTTTGATGTCAAGGGCAATCACTCCCACCACACTTCTTGGATTTCAGCTCTCTGATCCATGTTTGGTCCAACATTTCAATGAGATCAGAAGCTGAGTGGCCTTGGTGGAAACCAAGCTGGACTGCAGTGAGCAAGCTATTGTTGAGTAAATGATGTTTGAAAGCACTATTGATGACATCTAACACCATTTCACTGACAATTGAGGGTAGACAGAGGAGGCAGTAAGAGACTGGATTGGATTTGTCATGCTTTTTGCATGCTCGACATAACTGGGCAATTTTCCACAGTAGGTTTTGTAGGATTTTTTTATTTGTTTACAGGATGTAGATGTTGCTGACTAGGCCAACATTTAGTACCCATCTCTTATAGCCCAGAATTCAGTTCAAAATTCACATGCTCCTGCAGCTCAGGAATCACATTTAAACCAGCAGTTTTCCTTCCCTAAAGGATGGCAGTGAATCCGATGCATGAATGGTGGTTATATGGCTATAATTCCAGATTTTTATTGGATTCAAATTTCACCATCTGCCATAGTGGGATGCAAACCATGTCCCAAAAGCATTAAATTTTGGTGTCTGGATAACTAGTCCAGTGACGTTACCACAATTCCACCATTTTCCCTTGTACTGGAACAGCTTGGCGAGGGCAGCAGCAAGTTCTGGAGCACAAGTCTTCAGTGCTATCGCCAGCATGCTATCAGAGTCAAAAGGTGTGACGCTGGAAAAATACAGCAAGTCAGGCAACATCTGAGGAGCAAGAGAACATTCCTGATGAAAGCTTATGCCCAAAACGTTAATTCTCCTGCTCCTCAGATGCTGCCTAAACTGCTGTGTTTTTCCAGCGCCACACTTCTCGACACTGACCTGCAGTCCTCACTTTCTCCCTGTATGCTGCCAGGGCCCATAGCCTTTGCATGATCTAGTGACTCCAACTATTTCTTGATATCACACGCAGTGAATCAAATTAGCTGAAGATTGGCATCTGTGATGCTGGTGTAATAGCCTCCTGGCTGCTAAAACACAGATTGCCAACTTGGCCAAACAGCAAGGGATGCTGGGTACATTGACCAAGTGAAACTCTGAAATCAATATACCCATACAGCAGGCACTCTGCAAACACAACAGGCAGGTGCTAATTATATTAATATAACATAAAAGCAACAATTATTCTGAACAGATACCCCTAACAACATATCCACTAAACAAAGGTCAATCTAGACAGAAAGGTACTGGGTAAAAACAATGACTGCAGATGCTGGAAACCAGATTCTGGATCAGTGGTGCTGGAAGAGCACAGCAGTTCAGGCAGCATCCAAGGAGCTTCGAAATCGACGTTTCGGGCAAAAGTCCTTCATCAGGAATAAAGGCAGAGAGCCTGAAGCGTGGAGAGATAAGCTAGAGGAGGGTGGGGGTGGGGATAGAGTAGCATAGGGTACAATAGGTCAGTGGGGGAGGAGATGAAGGTGATAGGTCAGGGAGGAGAGGGTGGAGTGGATAGGTGGAAAAGGAGCTGGGCAGGTCAGACAAGTCCGGACAAGTCAAGGGGACAGTTTTGCTGGAGGTTAGAAACTAGGATGAGGTGGGGGAAGGAGAAATGAGGAAGCTGTTGAAGTCCACATTGATGCCCTGGGGTTGAAGTGTTCCGAGGCGGAAGATGAGGCGTTCTTCCTCCAGGCATCTGGTGGTGAGGGAGTGGCGGTGAAGGAGGCCCAGCACCTCCATATCCTCGGCAGAGTGGGAGGGGGAGTTGAAATGTTGAGCCACGGGGCGGTTTGGTTGATTGGTGCGGGTGTCTCGGAGATGTTCCCTAAGGCGCTCTGCTAGGAGGCGCCCAGTCTCCCCAATGTAGAGGAGACCGCATCGGGAGCAACGGATACAGTAAATGATATTAGTGGATGTGCAGGTAAAACTTTGATGGATGTAGAAGGCTCCTTTAGGTCCTTGATGGAGGTGAGGGAGGAGGTGTGGGCACAGGTTTTACAGTTCCTGCGGTGGCAGGGGAAAGTGCCAGGATGGGAGGGTGGGTCGTAGGGGGGCGTGGACCTGACCAGGTCGCCACGGAGGGAACGGTCTTTGTGGAAGGCGGAGAGGGGTGGGGAGGGAAATATATCCCTGGTGGTGGGGTCTGTTTGGAGGTGGCGGAAATGTCGGCGATGATTCGGTTTATGCGAAGGTTGGTAGGGTGGAAGGTGAGCACCAGGGGCGTTCTGTTCTTGTTGCGGTTGGAGGGGTGGGGTCTGAGGGCGGAGGTGCGGGATGTGGACGAGATGCGTTGGAGGGCGTCTTTAACCACGTGGGAAGGGAAATTGCGGTCTCTAAAGAAGGAGGCCATCTGGTGTGTTCTGTGGTGGAACTGGTCCTCCTGGGAGCATTTTTGCAAGAGGTAGGGTGGGAAGAGGTGAAATCCAGGTAGCTGTGGGAGTCGGTGGGTTTGTAAAAAATATCAGTGTCAAGTCGGTCGTCACTGATGGAGATGGAGAGGTCCAGGAAGGGGAGGGAGGTGTCAGAGATGGTCCAGGTAAATTTAAGGTCAGGGTTGAATGTGTTGATGAAGTTGATGAATTGCTCAACCTCCTCGCGGGAGCACGAGGTGGCGCCAATGCAGTCATCAATGTAGCGGAGGAAGAGGTGGGGAGTGGTGCCGGTGTAATTACGGAAGATCAACTGCTCTACGTAGCCAACAAAGAGACAGGCATAGCTGGGGCCCATACGTGTGCCCATGGCTATACGTTTCCCCGGCCCCCAACACCTCATCTTCACCATGGATATCCAATCCCTCTACACCTCCATCCGCCATGACCAGGGCCTCCAAGCCCTCCATTTTTTCCTCTCCAGACGTTCCCAACAGTACCCTTCCACCAACACTCTCATTTGTTTGGCTGAACTGGTCCTCACCCTTATCAATTTCTCCTTTGAATCTTCCCACTTCCTCCAGACCAAAGGGACAGCCATGGGCACAGGTATGGGCCCCAGCTATGCCTGTCTCTTTGTTGGCTATGTAGAGTAGTTGATCTTCCGTAATTACACCGGCACCACTCCCCACCTCTTCCTCCGCTACATTGATGACTGCATTGGTGCCACCTCGTGCTCCCGCGAGGAGGTTGAGCAATTCATCAACTTCACCAACACATTCCACCCTGACCTTAAATTAAGCAGTTTCACAGACCCAGAGACAGAGCCGCAGAGGAGAGATCGACTGCTTACATTTACAACAGACTCAGGAAGTATTGTAACCTTATGGGGCCAAATAGGTTTAGGGATAGTATGTTTAGCATTAAATATTATTGTAATTTTTTTTCTAATAAAGTTGGGACTGTTTTGCTTTGGTACTGGCTTGTGTTTGTATTGAGTTGACAGCTTGGGTATTATGGGACACTTGGGCAAATTCATTCATAAGGTTCTGATCAGAGTTTCCTGTAACTTGTTTAAACTGTAACAAACAACACGGGACCATTCACTCGGCACCTCTGATTGAAGTTGAATGAAAATACTTCAGCCTTGTCTTTTGCAATAATGGGCTGGGCTCCCTCATCATCAAGCATGGGGATATTTATGAACCCTACAACTTCTGGTAGTTGTTTAATTGAATGTGACTGTTTACGACTGAACGTGGAAAGACTTAGATCTGGTCTGTATGTTGAAAGATTATCCCATGCTGTTGTTCACATGTAATTACCACTGTTTAGCATGTAGCCCTGTGGTATACTTACATAAGATTTGTAAAATATACCACTGCTCCCAAGATGACTTGCTGCACTCTGCAGTGAACCAAGTTAGGTTCTGCAGACTGATGAGTGATATGCCAGGCCATGAGTTTATAGATTGCATTTGAATACAATTCTGTTGCTAGTGATGAGCGACAGCATCTCATGGATGCCCTGTTCTGAGTTGATAGATCTATTCACAGTCTTTTGCATTTCACATGGTGATAGTAAAACTCAATGCTGTGGAGGACATCCTCAATGTGAACACAGGACTTTGTTTCCACAAGGACTGTGCAGTGGTCACACCTACCTGATGGATTGACACTTCTGCAACATTTCACACCAGAGAGAAGGAAAAGAGGTGACTTGACAGAGATGTACAAGGTAATGAGAGAAATAGAGTAGATAGCCAGAGACTTTTCCCCAGGGCAGAAACGATTGTCACAAGGGGTCATAATTTTAAGGTGGTTGGAGGAAGGCATAGGGGAGATGTCAGAGATTGGTTCTTTACGCAGAAAGTGGTGGGTGCGTGCAATGCACTGCCAGCGGTGGTATTAGAGTCAGTTACATTAGGTTTGATTGATCTTAGATTAAGATAAATGCTTGTCACAACATTGTGGGCCGAAGGGCCTGCACTGTGCTGTACTGTTCTATGTTCTAAATCTGCTAGAACTCTTTGAGGACGTAATGAACAGGTTGGTCCAAAGAGAGCCAATGCATGTTATTGACCTTGACTTCAAGAAGGCCTTTGACAAGGTGCCACACAGGAGGGTACTGAATAAGATAAGGGCCCACGGTGTTAGACACAAGGTGCTACTGTGGATAGAAGCCTGGCTGTCTGGCAGAAAGCAGAGAGTGGGGATAACAGGGTCCTTCTCAGGATGGCAGTCGGTGACTAATGGTGTTCCATGAGGCTCTGCGTTGGGACCACAACTTTTCACTTTATACATTAATGACCTAGATGAAGGAACTCAGGGCATTTTGACTAAAATTGCAGATGACACAAAGAGGAAAAATAGTATTGAGGTGGCAGGGAGGCTGCAGAAGGACTTGGACAGGCTAGGAATGTGGGCAAATTAGGTCAAAAATGACAGATTGAGCTGAGAATGACAGACTAGGCCAAGAGTCACAAGTTAGGCCCAAAATGACAGACCGAGCCAAGAGTGACAGACTAGTCCGAGAATGGCAGACTAAGCAGAAAGTGACAGACTAAGCTAGATTGACAGACCTTGCTAAAGTCCTGAAGGAGGTGTGGATCAGAGCCAAACCAAGTTGTATAAACCTTTCATGAGACACCCTTTGAATTCATATTGGTAGGATTCATACAAATGTGGCGGTTGTAAGGGGGTTCTCTTTCAGTCGGTATTTTCCTCCTCTTGAAGCTCAGTCTGTGGATGGCATTTTGAAGAGTGGGAGGAGGGTAGGGAGGAGCAGGGGAGAGAGGATGATCAGGGCAAAGAGGGCTGGGCATCTGGCTCACACGCAGTCTCAGGGTTGGCACACTCTTTCTCTCCCCCAAACTCTCAAAACTGCCTCCCATGCATTGTCTCATATTCCTTCATTTTACGCAAACTCTCCTCCATTCCCGCCCGTTTACTCTCCCACACATTCTCACACTCTGTCACACACGCATTCACACACTCTATCACACACACATTCACACACTCTCTCCCAGACGCATTCTCACACTCTGTCCCACACGCATTCTCACACTCTCGCCCACACGCATTCTCACACTGTCGTCCACACGCATTCTCACACTCTGTCCCACAGGCATTCTCACACTCTCGCCCACACGCATTCTCACACCCGCCCACATGCATTCTCACACTGTCGTCCATATGCATTCTCACAACTCTCACCCACACGCATTCTCGCACACTCTACCACACACATTCTCACACTCTCACCCACGCACATTCTCACACACATTCTCACACTCTCTACCACACACATTCTCACACTCTCGTCCACACACATTCTCACACTCTCTACCACACACATTCTCACACTCTTGCCCACACTCATTCTCACACTCTCTACCACACACAATCTCACACTCTCACCCACACTCATTCTCACACTTTCTACCACACACATTCTCACACTCTCACCCATACACATTCTCACACTCTCTCCCACACACATTCTCACACTCTCGCCCACACGCATTCTCACACTCTCTACCACACACATTCTCACACTCTCGCCCACACTCATTCTCACACTCTCTCACACACACATTCACACACTCTCACCCACACACATTCCCACACTCTCACCCACACACATTCACACACTCTCGCCAACACGCATTCTCACACTCTCGCCCACACACATTCACACACTCTCTCCCACACACATTCTCACACTCTCACCCACACACATTCTCACACTCTCACCCACACACATTCACACACTCTCACCCACACACATTCTCACACTCTCGCCCACACACATTCTCATACTCTCACCCACACGCATTCTCACACTCTCACCCACACGCATTCTCACACTCTCACCCACACACATTCTCACACTCTCTCCCACACACATTCTCACACTCTCACCCACACACATTCACACACTCTCTACCACACACATTCTCACACTCTCTACCACACACATTCTCACACTCTTGCCCACACTCATTCTCACACTCTCTACCACACACAATCTCACACTCTCGCCCACACTCATTCTCACACTTTCTACCACACACATTCTCACACTCTCACCCATACACATTCTCACACTCTCTCCCACACACATTCTCACACTCTCGCCCACACGCATTCTCACACTCTCTACCACACACATTCTCACACTCTCGCCCACACTCATTCTCACACTCTCTCACACACACATTCACACACCCTCACCCACACACATTCCCACACTCTCACCCACACACATTCACACACTCTCGCCAACACGCATTCTCACACTCTCGCCCACACACATTCACACACTCTCTCCCACACACATTCTCACACTCTCACCCACACACATTCACACACTCTCTCCCACACACATTCTCACACTCTCACCCACACACATTCACACACTCTCACCCACACACATTCTCACACTCTCGCCCACACACATTCTCACACTCTCGCCCACACTCATTCTCACACTCTCACCCACACGCATTCTCACACTCTCACCCACACGCATTCTCACACTCTCACCCACACACATTCTCACACTCTCACCAACACACATTCACACACTCTCGCCCACACTCATTCTCACACTCTCTCACACACACATTCACACACCCTCACCCACACACATTCCCACACTCTCACCCACACACATTCACACACTCTCGCCAACACGCATTCTCACACTCTCGCCACACACATTCACACACTCTCTCCCACACACATTCTCACACTCTCACCCACACACATTCACACACTCTCTCCCACACACATTCTCACACTCTCACCCACACACATTCACACACTCTCACCCACACACATTCTCACACTCTCGCCCACACACATTCTCACACTCTCGCCCACACTCATTCTCACACTCTCACCCACACGCATTCTCACACTCTCACCCACACGCATTCTCACACTCTCACCCACACACATTCTCACACTCTCTCCCACACACATTCTCACACTCTCTACCACACACATTCACACACTCTCACCCACACACATTCTCACACTCTCGCCCACACACATTCTCACACTCTCTACCACACTCATTCTCACACTCTCACCCACACGCATTCTCACACTCTCACCCACACGCATTCTCACACTCTCACCCACACACATTCTCACACTCTCTCCCACACTCATTCTCATACTCTCTACCACACACATTCTCACACTCTCACCCACACACATTCTCACACTCTCTACCACACACATTCTCACACTCTCTCCCACACACATACTCACACTCTCACCCACACACATTCTCACACTCTCTACCACACACATTCTCACACTCTCACCCACACACATTCACACACTCTCACCCACACACATTCTCACACTCTCGCCCACTCCCATTCTCACACTCTCACCCACACACATTCACACACTCTCACCCACACACATTCTCACACTCTCGCCCACTCCCATTCTCACACTCTCTACCACACACATTCTCACACTCTCGCCCACACTCATTCTCACACTCTCTCACACACACATTCACACACTCTCAAACACACACATTCTCACACTATCGCCCACACTCTCTACCACACACATTCTCACACTCTCGCCCACACTCATTCTCACGCTCTCTCACACACACATTCACACACTCTCACCCACACACATTCCCACACTCTCGCCCACACGCATTCTCACACTCTCGCCCACACACATTCACACACTCTCTCCCACACACATTCTCACACTCTCACCCACACACATTCACACACTCTCACCCACACACATTCTCACACTCTCGCCCACACTCATTCTCACACTCTCTACCACACGCATTCTCACTCTCACCCACACACATTCTCACACTCTCGCCCACACTCATTCTCACAAACTCTCCCACACACATTCTCACACTCTCACCCAGACATATTCTCACACTCTCGCCCACACGCATTCTCACACTCTCTCCCACACGCATTCTCACACTCTCGCCCACACGCATTCTCACACTCTCTCCCACACACATTCACACACTCTCCCCCACACACATTCTCACACTCTCACCCACGCACATTCTCACTCTCACCCACACACATTCACACACTCTCTACCACACACATTCTCACACTCTTGCCCACACTCATTCTCACACTCTCTACCACACACAATCTCACACTCTCGCCCACACTCATTCTCACACTTTCTACCACACACATTCTCACATCTCTCACCCATACACATTCTCACACTCTCTCCCACACACATTCTCACACTCTCGCCCACACGCATTCTCACACTCTCTACCACACACATTCTCACACTCTCGCCCACACTCATTCTCACACTCTCTCACACACACATTCACACACCCTCACCCACACACATTCCCACACTCTCACCCACACACATTCACACACTCTCGCCAACACGCATTCTCACACTCTCGCCCACACACATTCACACACTCTCTCCCACACACATTCTCACACTCTCACCCACACACATTCACACACTCTCACCCACACACATTCTCACACTCTCGCCCACACACATTCTCACACTCTCGCCCACACTCATTCTCACACTCTCACCCACACGCATTCTCACACTCTCACCCACACGCATTCTCACACTCTCACCCACACACATTCTCACACTCTCTCCCACACACATTCTCACACTCTCACCAACACACATTCACACACTCTCACCCACACACATTCTCACACTCTCGCCTACACTCATTCTCATACTCTCTACCACACACATTCTCACACTCTCACCCACACACATTCTCACACTCTCTACCACACACATTCTCACACTCTCTCCCACACACATACTCACACTCTCACCCACACACATTCTCACACTCTCTACCACACACATTCTCACACTCTCACCCACACACATTCACACACTCTCACCCACACACATTCTCACATTCTCGCCCACACCCATTCTCACACTCTCTACCACACACATTCTCACACTCTCGCCCACACTCATTCTCACACTCTCTCACACACACATTCACACACTCTCAAACACACACATTCTCACACTATCGCCCACACTCTCTACCACACACATTCTTACACTCTCGCCCACACTCATTCTCACGCTCTCTCACACACACATTCACACACTCTCACCCACACACATTCCCACACTCTCGCCCACACGCATTCTCACACTCTCGCCCACACACATTCACACACTCTCTCCCACACACATTCTCACACTCTCACCCACACACATTCACACACTCTCACCCATACACATTCTCACACTCTCCCACACACATTCTCACACTCCCTCCCACACACATTCTCATACTCTCTCCCACACACATTCTCACACTGTCACCCTCACACATTCTCACACTCTCACCCACACGCATTCTCACACTCTCGCCCAAACACATTCTCACACTCTCACCCACACACATTCACACACTCTCACCCACACGCATTCTCACACTCTCTCCCACACACATTCTCACACTGTCGACCACACACATTCTCACACTCTCTCCCACGCACATTCTCGCACTGTCGTCCACACGCATTCTCACACTCTCGCCCACACACATTCACACACTCTCACTCACACGCATTCTCACACTCTCGCCCACACACACTCTCACACTCTCACCCACACGCATTCTCACACTCTCTCCCACTCGCATTCTCACACTCTCTCACACACATTCTCACACTCTCACCCACACACATTCTGACACTCTCTCACATACACATTCTCACACTCTCTCACATACACATTCTCACACTCTTACCCACACACATTCTCACACTCTCTCACACACATTCTCACACTCTCTCCCACTCGCATTCTCACACTCTCTCACACACATTCTCACACTCTCAACCACACACATTCTCACACTCTCTCCCACTCTCTTCTACACACACTCTCACACTCTCACCCACACGCATTCTCACACTCTCTCCCACTCGCATTCTCACACTCTCTCACACACATTCTCACACTCTCACCCACACACATTCTGACACTCTCTCACATACACATTCTCACACTCTCTCACATACACATTCTCACACTCTTACCCACACACATTCTCACACTCTCTCACATACACATTCTCACACTCTCTCACACACATCCTCACACTCTTACCCACACACATTCTCACACTCTCTCACACACATTCTCACACTCTCTCCCACACGCATTCTCACACTCTCACCCACACGCATTCTCACACTCTCTCCCACACACATTCTCACACTCTCTCACACGCATTCTCACACTCTCTACCGCACACATTCTCACACTCCCTCCCATTCGCATTCTCACACTCTTACCCACACATTCTCACACTCTTTCACACACGTTCTCACACTCTCTCCCACATGCATTCTCACACTCTCGCACAAACTCATTCTCACACTCTGTCCCACACGCATTCTCAAACTCTTTCCCACACGCATTCTCACACTCTCTCCCAAACACATCTCGCACTCTCTCCCACACACATTCTCACTCTCCCTCCCACACACATTCACACTCTCTCTCACACACACATTCTCACACACCCTCCCACACACATTCACACACTCTCTCACACACACATTCTCACACTCTCTCCCACACACATTCTCACACTCTCTCCCACACACATTCTCACACTCCCTCCCACACACATTCTCACACTCTCTCCCACACACATTCTCACACTCCCTCCCACACACATTCACACACTCTCTCCCACACGCATTCTCACACTCCCTCCCACACGCATTCTCACACTCTCTCCCTCACACGTTCTCACACTCTCTCCCACACACATTCTCACACTCCCTCCCACACACATTCTCACACTCCCTCCCACACACATTCTCACACTCTCACCCACACACATTCTCACACTCTCTCCCACACACATTCTCACACTCCCTCCCACAGACATTCTCACACTCTCACCCACACACATTCTCACACTCTCTCCCACACACATTCTCACACTCCCTCCCACACACATTACCACACTCTCTCCCACACACATTCCCTTTTACACATTCTCTCACTCTCACACTCTCTGCCATACACACGTTTAAACCTGGGACATACATTTACACTAAAGGAGCACAATTCCACCAGAAAAGTTATTTATCTAAATACTGGATTTGATTGGAGTGACTAAGGTCCTTTCACAAACAGCAGAAGAGTCATGGAGAGCAGCAAACTTCTCCCCTGTTGTGATTTATTCAAATACATCAATAAAATGGATTTCCTCCAGTCAGTCACTTAAAGGAAATAGGTTTAAGATCATCATGAGACCAGACGCATTATAGAAGGAATATTATACCAGTTAGGTTGGAAAGAACTGGAGATATTTATACATTGTTACAATGTGACCGTCACCCTTTACCTGCCAGGTTGGGAATCCTTACTGATGCTTAGCACCATGAATATTCACTGCTCTTCCTTACTCTCTGCATCACCCCCAATCACAATCTTCCATCAAAAGAATAAAGATATTATCAAAGTAATGTGATGACACCAGTTCGTTCGGAAAGAATATGGGATACTGGAACAAGAAGCAGAGTTGAAATGAGTGTCTGCAACCTACATTGAAAATGAAATGTTTCATTTATATGGACTATGTGAGTATTAATTGAATAGAAACAGCACAGGCATGATGGCAAAACAGCCTTCTTCTGCAATCTACCATTCCTACCATTCAAAATGATTTCCACAGGGTGTTGACCTGCACTGAGCCCTGGTATATTCACATTTCGTGGCCCGTGTTTTTTTTTTGATCTGCAAAATTGCTTAATAGAACATAGAACATTACAGCGCAGTACAGGCCCTTCGGCCCGCGATGTTGTGCCGCCCTATCATACTAATCTGAAGCCCATCCCACCTACACTATTCCATGTACATCCGTTTCCCTGTCCAATGATGACTTAAATGCACCTAAACTTGGCGAATCTACTACCGATGCAGGCAAAGCATTCCATACCCTTACTACTCTCTGAGTAAAGAAACTACCTCTGACATCTGTCTTGTACCTATCTCCCCTCGCTTTAAAGTTGTGTCCCTTCGTGTTTGCCCCATATTGAAAAACGGCTCTCCCGTCCACCCTATCTAACCCTCTGATTATCTTGAATGTCTCTATTAATGAAAACAGACCTAATCTCATTCACAGATTCTTCAAATGATCATAGAAAGTTTTCCTTGATTAATTATTGCTTCTCAAATCTGGTCTGTCCACTTGCTCAAGTGCATTGACACAAAGCAGAAGTGTTCAAGATGTCTGAATCAAATAGATCCTAAGCATGTGTCCCTCTAATTGCTGATAACAAGGTGATTACAAAAAAAACTTGAAATTTATGCCACCTTTAAAGTCATTTTTAAAAATCTAACCTTCATTCACAAGAACATTACCAGTAACGAAAATTGACAGAGCCTGTGAAGAGATAATGAAATAGATGACAAAACACTTGGTAAGCTTTCAGAAATGTCTTAAAGGAGGGGTCAAAGGTTGAAAGGTTTAGTAAGGAAATTCAAGGGGACCAGGCGGAGTCACCAGTATTGGGACAATTAGAACTAGCAAATGTAACAAGTCAGAATTAGTGGGATTTCGTGCAAAATCTTGGAAGAGTGTGGGATTGGAGGAGATTACAGTTAGCAACCCTTGGAGGGACATGAAAACAATGATGAGAGTGTTAATCAAAGTTAAAAATCACACAACACCAGGTTATAGTCCAACAGGTTTAATTGGAAGCACTAGCTTTCGAAGCGACGCTCCTTCATCAGGTGATAGTCTGATGGACTATAACCTGGTGTTGTGTGATTTTTAACTTTGTCCACCTCAGTCCAACACCGGCATCTCCAAATCATGTTAATCAAAGCATTGTAGTACCAGGTCCCAGGGGATTAGTGAGCGTTGGGATGATGGGTGAATCATGGTGTTGTAGGTTTAGCTAGCAAAACAAAAACCTCTCTGTTTGGAAATGCCTTTGATGTAATGCAAATTGATACATTACCACCTTAAGTACACACACAAATGGAATGATCAGACATGGTGGTACCAGTTGCTGTAAATTTATATCATTGCTCAGTCTCCAAGGAGCCACAGTATATACTGTACATAATTTTTTTTTTACTTTCTAATTGCAGAGTGCTACAGCAAAATATATTTTCCTTTTAACACTTTCCTAAGGACAGTCAGATATCCTCTGAAGGTCAATACTGTTCTAAACTGAACAGAACAATAACGGTTGCATGATCTTTGAGATGTCTACACGATACTACAAAGTGCTCTTCTCCCTTTGCCCACCAGGTTAAGAAACCTTTGTCGAACATCATGAACATTCACAGCTCTTGCTCAATCCCTGAGTCAGTCCCTCATAATTCTCCAGTCTCATTGCCCTATCGATACTATCACTGTCCAATCCTGTAACGCACAAACATGTAATAAGTTGCATTCTAAGGTAAGATCCAAGTTAGTGGCTTAATCATAAATCAATTCATTGCTTAGTTTTGGTTGTATACAATCTTTCTCTGCTACAGTGTCTGTGACCAATACACACAGAACTGTTAAGTGCACCTACACAATATATTGAATTGAACAGCAAAAGACTCTCGGAAATTAATTAGAGTTTATTGTAAATCTGTACTTTAACAGTTTCAACCTTTCGCTGTCCAAAGGCCAACACTCCCACTTGGGAAAAAAACAGCTCTTTTTAAAAAGTTACCAGTGGTTAGCACTGCTGCCTCACAGCACCAGGGACCCAGGTTCAATTTCAGTTTCATGTGTGGAGTTTGCACGTTCTCCCTGTGTCTGTGTGGGTTTCTTCTGGGTGCTCTGGTTTCCTCCCACAGTCCAAAGATGCGCAGGTTAGGTGCAGGAGTGGCCATGCTAAATTGCCGGTGGGTGTCCAGGAATGTACAGGTTACATGGACTAGCCATTGAAATATAGGGTTACAGTGGATAGGGTAGGTCTCGGTGGAATACTGTTTGGATAGTCAGTGTGGACATGCTGGGCTGAATGGCCTGCTTCCACACTGTAGGGATTCTATCAAATCAACTGTTTTATTAATTAGACAAAAAAAATTACAAGCACTGCCCAAAAGTGACATGGTAATAACAACAACAGAGAGGAAGGGGACTAAATTAAAGTGAGGTTGGAAGGGGAGGTAAGGCATTCCACCTCCTGTGGTCCCACCTCACTTTTCTTTTGTCTTTTCTTAACCTTTTTTATATCCAGAGATACTGTAACATACCTCTACATTTTTCCACCATCAAATCACCCGTGTTTCAAATTAAACAAAACATTTATAAGCAAAAACATCATTTCTTTACATCCCAAGGTGTTTTCCTTTTCTCACGACCAAATCACCAATTTTCAGGTTATCCAATGCCACTAAATCATCCATGTTTCCAATCAATGCCCAATTTACACACAAAGTCCGTAAGGAGTGCAGCAAAAATGAAACCACGTGGAGGAAGGGAGGGAGACCGAGAGGGGATTAAATCAAAATGGAGTTGGAAGGGGACATGAGACACTCCATCCCCTGTGGTGTCCACCTTTCTCTAAAGGCATTGAGAGTACTGATGGACACCACTTGCTCCCTCTCCAAGCACACCCAGGCATAAAGGTTTCCATGGAATAAGAGTAGGCAGTCAGGAAATCTGAACCACTCCACAACCCACTGCCTCGATCTGTTCATGGTCCGCCTTGTCCATGAAAAGCCATTTGAGGAGGTCACCCAACTTCACCACCCTCACAACACTCCTACCTCCCCACCTGCAACGCCCCACACTGAATTCCCAAAGATCAGGAGCATCGGGCTGAAGGGTAACCAAAAGCGTATGAAAAGAACAAAATAGGAGGTGCATTCACCCACAACCATAGTCCACCATACATGTTCCATACTCTCCACTGCACGGCAAAATAAGCAATTGAGTTGGTGGCTTATGAACTTCCACACTCTGCACTTACATGGGACTGCTGTGTGTCACACCCTCTCCTCTACAACTGGTCCACATGGAAGATGGGAGGAGTCCCACATAACGAGACCTCCACTCGGATTCCCACTGGCCAGTGTTAAATAAGCCCGTACAGGGAGGGGGTGACGGTGCCGAAGTGAATGGCGTGTATCAGCAGCTCAAGATTGGGCATCCATGAGGTGCTGTGGGCCATCAACTGCAGCAGAATTGTACTCCAGCACAACCTGTCACTTCATGGCCCGGTATATCCCCCACTCAACCATTACCATCAAGCCAGGAGAACAATTCTGGTTCAATGGAGGGTATGCCAGGACCAGCAACGGACATACCTGAAGATGAGGTGTCAATCGAGATGAAGCTACCAAACAGCACTACTTGTGCAAATATTACAAGCGGCAAGTGATAGACACCACTAAGCGATCCCAGCAAGTGATAGACACCACTAAGCGATCCCAGCAAGTGATAGCGCTAAGTGATCCCAGAAACAATAGATCAGATCTCAGCTCTGCAGTCCTGCCACATCCAGTTGTGAACGGTGGTGGACAATTAAACAATTCATCAAGGCAGCGGCTCCACAAATATCCCCAAACTCAATGATGGAAGAGCCCAGCGCATCAGTGCAAAAGATAAGTCTGAAGCATTCACATTAATCTTCAGCCACAAATGCCAAGTGGATTGATCTATCTCAACATGCTCCAGCATCACAGATACCAGTCTTCAGCCAATTCAATTCACTCTATAAGACACCAAGAAACATTTGGAGACACTGAATACAGCAAAGGCTATGAGCCCTGACACCATTCCAGGAATTGGATCGAATACTTGTGCTCCAGAACTTGCTGCTCCCCGAGCCAAGCTGGTCCAATACGGTTACAACACCGGCATCTACCTGACAATATGGAAAATTGCCCAGGTAAATCCGATACATAAAATACAGGATAAGTCCAACCCAGCCAATTATTGCTCCATCAGTCTCATTTCAATCATCAGTAAAGTGATGGAAGGTGTGACCAACAGCGCTATCAAGCAGCACCTTCTCAGAAATAACCTGCTCAGTGACGCCCAGTTTGGGTTCCAACCAGGGCCACTCAGCTCCTGACCTCATTACAGCCTCGGTTCAAACATGGACAAAACAGCTGAATTGCGGAAGGGAGGAGAGAGGGACAGCCCTTCACATCAAGGCTGCATTCAACCAATTGGAGCATCAAGGAGCCCCAGTAAAACTGGAATCAATGGTGTCAGGGAGTAAACTGGAGCCATACCAATGGTCAGCACCATTCACGATTTCTCAGATACTAAAGTAGTCCATCTTCAAATGCAACAAGATCTGGGCAGACTTGAGCTGACAGGTAGAAAATGATACTCATGCCACATAAATATTGGGCAATGATCCAGTCAGAGACAATCTAATCATCATCCCTTGACATTTAATGGCGTTACCATCACTAAATCCCCCCAATATCAATATCCTGGGGGCTACCACTGACCAGAAACTCAACTGGACTAGCCAGATAAATACAATGGCTATAAAAGGAGGTCAGAGGTGAGAGTAAATCATCTCCTTAGTTCTCAAACCCTGTCCACCATCCACAAGGCACAAGTCAGGAGTGTGATGGAATACTCCCCACTTGCCTGGATGGGTGCAGCTCCAACAACACGAAAGAAGCTTGACCCCATCGAGGATAAAGCCCATGCTTTTGGTACCACATCTACAAATATCCCCTCCCTTCACCACCGACACTCAGGAGCAGCAGTGTGTTCTGTCTATAAGATGTACTGAAAACATTCATCAAAGATCCTTAAACAGCACCTTCCAAACTTACGGCAATTTCTATCTCAGAAGGACACAAGTAGCAGGTAAATGGGAACAGCAGCACCCACAAGTTCCCCTTCAAGCCACTCACCATCCTGATTTGGAAATATATTGCTGGTCATTTACTGTGACTGGGTAAAAATCAAAGACTCCCTCCCTAATGACATTGTGGGTCAACCTTCAGCACATGGATTGCAGCAGTTCAAGAAGCTAAAAATCACACACCAGGTTATACTCCAACAAGTTTGTTTGGAAGGACTAGCTTTTGGAGCGCTGCTCCAAAACCTTGTATTTCCAAATAAACCTGTTGGACTATAACCTGATGTTGTGTGATTTTTAACTTTGTCCACCCCAGTCCAACACCAGCACTATATCATAGTTCATGAAGGCAACTCACTACCAACTTCTCAATGGGCAAACTGGGATGGGGAATAAATACTAGCTAGCCAGCAATGGCCATATCCCATGAGTGAAAACAAATAAAGCCAATACAGGAAACGGCTCCACACCAGGCAGAAAAACATAGAGGGCATTCCCTTGAGGCAACTCAGGTTGGGGGCCCTGGGTTGCTGAGGGAAGTTCTGGAAGTTGGGACCAATGTGAAATGCTATCTGAGCAGAGATGCATGCAGACGATATTCCACCGCACACCTGAGCATCCTCCAACTGCTGGTTCAAGCACCTGCCATTTTCAGGTGACAGATGGCATCAGCTGGGCATCCACCATCACTCCACTAAGTACCCAGCTCGTAAATAAAAAATCTAATGAGCATCACCACTTCTCAATCTCTCAAAAGTATTGAACTTTTTTTTTACTTGAATTATTTGACCTCAGTTTGCAGATCCCCAAAATTAACCTGAGGACTTCTTCAATCCCTGAAAACTCAGGGATGGCTCAACACTGTTAATCTGGGAGCAGGTTGGAGTCACTCCTTCCAAAGAACACAATAAGACCAGGAGCAGAAACAGCCCAATGGGTCTGCCCTGCCATTCAGTGACACGAAAATGAGTGGCATAGTGGACAGTAAAGAAGGTTATTTCAGAGTACACTAGGACCTTGATCAGATAGGCCAATGGGCCAAGGAGTGGCATATGGAGTTTAATTTAGATCAACGTGAGGTGTTGCATTTTGGTAAAGCAAACCAGGGCAAGACTTAATGGTAGAGTCCTGAGGAGTGTTGCTGAATAAAGGGACTTTGGAGTGCAGGCTCATAGCTCCTTGAAAATGGAGTTGCAGTTAGATAAGATAGTGAAGAAGGCAATTAGTACACCTGCCCTTATTGGTCAGTGCATTAGGCATAGAAATTGAGTGGTCATGTGCGGTGTACAGGACATTGCATTAGGCCATTTTTGGAATACTGCACTCAATTTTGGTCTTCCTGCTTTAGCAAGGATGTTGTGAAACTTGAAAGGGTGCAGAAAAGATTTACAAGGGTTGGAGGTTTTGAGCTACAGGGAGAGGAGAATAGGCTGGGGCTGTTTCCCTGGAGTGTCGGAGGCTGAGGGGTGACCTGATAGAGAGGTTTATAAAATCAGGAGGGGCATGGATTTGGTAAATAGCCGAGATCTTTTTTCTCAAGGTAGGGAAGTCCAAAACTAGAGGGCATAGGTTTAGGGTGAGAGGGGAAAGATCTAAAAGGGACCTAAGGGGCAACTTTTCACGCAGAAGGTGGTGCGTGTTTGGAATGAGCTGCCAGAGGAAGTGGGGCAGGCTGGTACAATTACAGCATTTAAAAGGCATCTGGATGGATAGGAACAGTTCAGAGGGATTTGGGACAAATGCTGGTAAATGGAACTAAATTAATTTAGGATATCTGGTCAGCATGGACCAAAGGGTCTGTTTTCTGCGACACTGTTTCTCTATGACACTTTCCTGTTTTTTCCCCATCACCCTTCATTTGTCTAAGAATTAAAAATCTATCTCAGCACTGAGTATACTTAATCATCCACACTCCACAGCCCACTCCAGTAATGAAGTCTACAGATTTACAGCTTGGTGAGAAACATTTCTTTCTTCTCTCTGTCTTAAACAGGCAACATCTTACTCTGAGGTTATACCTTCTGGATCTAGACTCTTCCAAAAGCGAAATAATCTCTCCACATTCCAGCCTTGACAAGACAGAGAGGCAGAATTCAGACAGAGGTTTTAAGGAGATTTCAAGGCATGGTCACTGTGGAGAATCATTATGTGTGTTGAAATAGAGGCTGGGGGAGGATAAATATCTCAGGCAGAATGGAGTTGTGCTGAGCCTGGAAGGCTCACTGGTCCTGGAGAGCATTCAGTAATTCAGTAGTGGGACAATGAGAAGATTAATAGAGGCAGGAGCGCTCTGGGGCCTAGCTTCAGGTCGTGAGCTCATTGAACTTGTCATAAACAGACACATGAAAGGTAAGTTCGAGAAACTCAAATGATCTGGCAGCATCTATGGACAGAGAAACAGAGTTAACATTTTGAGCTTCTTCAGAACTTCAGAAAACTTCCTCACTCCCCATTTCACTTCCCCATGTAATCACAGAAGATGTAACACTTCTCCATTCATCTCCTCCCTCCTCACTGTCAAAGCCCCCAAAACATACTTTGCCGGCAAAACAGCATTTCACTTGTACTTTTTTTCAGTCCAGACTGCTGCATGCACTGCTCACAGTGCTGTCTTCATTACACTTCACCACAAAGGTTTGCTATAAATTTTGTGTCTTACAATCTTATATTCCACAACCACCTGATGAAGGAGCAGCGCTCTGAAAGCTAGTGCTTCCAAATAAACCTGTTGGACTATAACCTGGGGTGTTGAGTGATTTTTAACTTTGTACACCCCAGTCCAACACGGGCACCTCCAAATCATGCTTTACATTGGTGGGACCAAACACAGGCTGAGTGACTGCCCATGGAAATGACCCAGACCTTCCAGTTGCTTCTCAAATCAATAAAACCACTTTGCTACAGCAGTTCTGATGAACTGATACATTGCAGGTGAAACATTAACACTATTTGTCTCTACACAGAGGCTGCCAGACCTGCTGAAATTCTCCAGCATTTTCTATATTTGTTTCAGGTTGAAGGTTTTCAAGAAGGAGTTATATAGTTCTAAGAGCTAACAGGATCAAAGGGAATGGGGAACAAGGTATTGAGTTAGATGCTTAGCATTAATCATAATGGAATGGCCTACTCCTGCTTCTACTTTGAATGTTTTTACCTGGAGCCTCCTCAGTATTTTGCTTTTACTTCACCAAACTGACTTTTGCTTCACACACAAAAACCCCACGCTGCCCTTACACATACCAACTCCCACTCTCCTCACACCCTCACTCTCCGCACTTGCCCCTCACACAAAGACACACAGAATTGCATGTGGTGATATACAGTTCCTTTCCTTACCCAGGATTCCATTTTGTTTCTCAATGTTGGGTTTTTGTACTTGCACGTTCTTCTCCCCATCCCCACAAACATCTCGTCTGTCCCCAGTCACCCAACACAGACACTTGGCAAAGACTCAAAATTGTTTACAGCCCTCTTTGAACACTGTAAAGGCATCAACTTTCCCGACAATGCAGCCACATACATTATAATGGGGAATATTGTTTTAAATTCAGGCTGCTGACCAAACTTTTACCAGACAAATAGCTTGCATAAATATAAAGTTACTCTGGCTTCTTATGCAAATTATTCATACATAGAACATAGGACTGTCCAGCAGTTTGTTAACGTTAGAGAGCAGGAGGGACAGTTGCTTGAATTTAGACTGTCGAGAGGAGCCTGGTTTCTCAATGCCAATGCCATCATGCCTTGTGATTTCTAAAAGTCTGTGGTGAAGAGGAGAGACTTTTCTCTCAGTCGAAGGGGTCCTGGGTCAGAGGAGTCAGAGATTCCACGACAGAGATTTGAACGAAGCATCACCGATGACACACCAAAGCAGCACAAACGTCATACCAACGACTCATATTCCCTCTCAGGTGGGAGTAAAAGATCCCAATGCACTATCCCTAAAGAAGAGAACTGTTTGATAGCCCTCAATCAAAACATAAAGAGATGATCTTATCTACATAATTGCTGCCTGTGGGATCTTGCTGTGCATAAATTGAATGTTGGGATTGACACACTTCAACAGTGATGACACGATAGAAATATGTTATTGTCTTCAAGATGTGACATCTTAAGGCAATGCAAAGCTGTTGTCCTTCAATGGCATTTGAGTGTCTTTGTTGATGATGGAATCCTCCACCCTCTTAAAGGGCAGAAGCCTTTGGGGTAAAATTTGTTTGAGTAGCATTGAAATAAATCTTTGATCCTGAATGTAATTGTTGGTGGGATGGTTTCTGTCTAATGCTTCCCTCCCAACTCATCAGCGTGCCACAGTAACAGTTCTGTGCAGGGTGGGGTTGCATTAAGCAAGCTGCTCTATGGCCCACCCATCATTGTGCAAGTTCACCCCCTTGCCAACAGGACCCATGTCACAGAGAATCGCATGCAGAGGAACGGCAGGAGTCCGCTACAGACAATGCAGCTGTTCTGAGCAGTAACAAAACACCAAGAATGTAGGATTGGTTCAGTTTCATTCATAGAATCATCAAGCATTAAAAGAGACCATTCAGCCCATCTGTCCCACACTTATATTCCCTGAAAATGTTTACATAGTTACTCAATTCCCCTTTGAAAGTTGTTACTGAATCCCTTCTAGCATCTTTGCAGATCTCGATGGATATGTAAAAGATTCTCTTCAAATCTTCCGATTCTTTTGCCAAGTGCCATAATCTGTGTCCTCTGATTACCACCTGCTGATGGAAACAGTTTCCCCCAGACAACTCTATCAAAACGCCTCATAATTTTGAACCCTTCTGTTAAATCTCATTTATCGTTCTCAGCTTTAAGCTAGTATAGTACAAAAATAGCTCATTACCAAAACTACAAACATAATTCTGTACAAATGTGATGAAGGTAAACTTCACCCTTGTTGACCAGCATGCTACCTTTAACACGGCTGACCATCCTCCCCCTAACACCTCTATATTGTTCCCCAGATCATGTAGGACTGCTTTTACCTAATTCCATACCTACCTTTCAGTGCTTTTCTGTTTTTCATCTACAAACTACCCATGAGCAACATCAAATGAAGGCACAGCATTGATTTTTATATATAAGCTAATGACACACAGCTTAATCTCACCACCACTTCTCTTTAACTCCTTCACTGTTGCTAACATATTTGTTTGAGGAGAAAGTGAGGTCTGCAGATGCTGGAGATCAGAGCTGAGAATGTGTTGCTGGAAAAGCGCAGCAGGTCAGGCAGCATCCAGGGAACAGGAGAATCAACGTTTCGGGCATAAGCCCTTCATCAGGAATGAGGAAAGTTTGTCCAGCAGGCTAAGATAAAAGGTAGGGAGGAGGGACTTGGGGGAAGGGCATCGGAAATGCGATAGGTGGAAAGAGGTCAAGGTGAGGGTGATAGGTCAGACTGGGGTGGGGGCGGAGAGGTCAGGAAGAAGATTGCAGGTTAGGAAGGCGGTGCTGAGCTCGATGGATTTGACTGAGACAAGGTGGGGGGAGGGGAAATGAGGAAACTGGTGAAATCCGAGTTCATCCCTTGTGGTTGGAGGGTTCCTAGGCGGAAGATGAGGCGCTTTTCCACCAACCGTCGTGTTGTTGTGGTCTGGCGATGGAGGATTCCAAAGACCTGCATATCCTTCAACTCCCCCTCCCACTCCACCAAGGATATGCAGGTCTTTGGACTCCTCCATCGCCAGACCACAACAACATGACGATTGGAGGAAGAGCGCCTCATCTTCCGCCTAGGAACCCGCCAACCACAAGGGATGAACTCGGATTTCACCAGTTTCCTCATTTCCCCTCCCCCCACCTTGTCTCAGTCAAATCCATCGAGCTCAGCACCGCCTTCCTAACCTGCAATCTTCTTCCTGACCTCTCCGCCTCCACCCCAGTCTGACCTATCACCCTCACCTTGACCTCTTTCCACCTATCACATTTCCGACGCCCCTCCCCCAAGTCCCTCGTCCCTACCTTTTATCTTAGCCTGCTGGACAAACTTTCCTCATTCCTGAAGAAGGGCTTATGCCCGAAACGTCGATTCTCCTGTTCCCTGGATGCTGCCTGACCTGCTGCGCTTTTCCAGCAACACATTCTCAGCTAACATATTTGTTTGCTTATCTGACATCCAGTACTGAATGAACAGAGATTGCCTCCAATTAAACATTGGGAAGACTGAATCAATTGTTTTCTGCCCACACTTGGGGAGATGATGGCACAGTGGTAATGTTACTAAATTAATAACCTGGAACGTCAGGTTAATATTCCAAGGAAATGAATTCAAATCCCACTATCAGAGATGTTTCAATTTTTTAAAATTGTAGAATAAATAGCAAGTCTAATAATGACTGCATAATTACTGTTGATTGTTGTAAAGACCCACCTCATTCACAAATGTTTTCTAGGGACAGAAATCTGCCATCCATACCCAGTCTGGCCTAGTTATGGTCCCAGAACCACAGCAATGTGATTGATTTTTAATTGCCTTCTGGGTAATTAGAAATGGGTAATAAATGTTGGCCCAGCCAGCATATGAACAAATAAAATAATTCCAAACTCTCTTTCCAAATGACTGACTCCTCCCCTTTTCCTGTCCTGACAATTTCAATGTTTTGAATATCTATACCTCCAGATCGTTCTGTTCCTGTCTTCAAATTGTACTGTTGCATCATATTGATTCTCTTCATCTTTCTTTCCAAAATGGATCACCTCATATGTCTCTGAGACTATATCTATAATACCCATGTTGTGGCTGCTAATGCATGTCACAAAAAGCAGTGATGCTAATATCAATTTTGCGGTGATACTGTACACATCCTTCCACCTGAAAAAAACAACTGTTCACCTCTATTCTCTTCTTTCTTTTCCTCAACCAAATGCACATCCATATGGTCACTGCCTTTTTAACTCCATGGGCTTCAATTATGTAGAAATTCTATTATTAAATGTCTTTTGAAAGTCAGACACACATCAATGTACTAGACTTGACAGCCCTCTCCATTACAGCATCAATCTGTAAACAATGTAGTTAATAGCATAAAATTCCAAAGGGATATCAATAGACCAAGTGATAGGGCAAAACTGTAGTCGATGGAGTTCAATGTAAGCAAGTGGTTATCTATTTTGGACTTAAAATGGAGAGATCAGAGTACTTTCTCAATGGTATGAAATTAAATACAGTGAAAGTCCAAAGAGACTTGGGGCTTCAGGTATATAGGTCTTTCAAAAGCCACAAACAGCTGCAGGAAATAATCAAGAAAGCTAATGGAATGTTGGCCTTTCTATCAAGAGGGCTGGAATGTATGGATGCAGAAATTCTGCTGAACTGTCCAAAACCCTGTAAGACCCTCACTTGGAGCACTTTGAACAGATCTGAGTGCCACACCTTAGGAAGGATACGTTGATCTTGGATGAAGTGTAATGAAGATTTACAAAAATGATACCTGGACTTCAGGGGTTAAGTTATGAGGAGAGATTATACAACTGAGGCAGGCTTTCTCTAGAATTTAAGAGGTTAAGGGATGATCTGATTGAAGTCTTCAATTATTAGCCGGAAAAGACAGGGCGGACAAAGATAAGTTATTTCCAGTAGTTGGAGATTCGAGAACTAGGGGGCATAGTCTGAGAATAAGGGCCAGGCTGTTGAGGAGCAATCATAAGAAGCACCTATACACACAAAGGGTGGGAGTCTTTTGGAACTCTTCCACAAATGGTAGTGAATGCTGGATCGGTTATCTGTTTCACATCTGAGATAGATTATTCTTGTTGAGCCATGGTGTTAAGGGCCATGGACCAAAGACAGGTATATGGAATTTGGCCACAAATCAGTAAAAATCTCACTGAATGATGAAACAGGCTCGAAGGGATGGATGGTCTACTCCTGCCCCTATATTCAGCCAAACTGGAGGACACCCGAAAGAAGTGAATGTTGTTACAGGGATGGAAACTTGTCAAAATTAACATAAGCAAAATAACAATAAATTATAAAATACTGACACTGAATTGTTACAAATCCCCAGGAGCAAAAGGTTGCCATTCCAAGGATTTAAAGGAAATTAGTGTGGACACCTTAACTACAACTACAAGATGTTGTGAAACTTGAAAGGGTTCAGAAAAGATCTACAAGGATGTTGCCAGGGTTGGAGGGTTTGAGCTACAGGGAGAGGCTGAACAGGCTGGGGCTGTTTTCCCTGGAACGTCAGAGGCTGAGGGGTGACCTTATAGAGGTTTACAAAATTATGAGGGGCATGGATAGGGTAAATAGGCAAAGTCTTTTCCTTGAGGTCAGGGAGTCCAGAACTAGAGGGCATAGGTTTAGGGTGAGAGGGGAAAGATATAAAAGAGACCTACGGGGCAACTTTTTCACGCAGAGGGTGGTACATGTATGGAATGAGCTGCCAGAGGAAGTGGTGGAGGCTGGTACAATTGCAACATTTAAGAGGCATTTGGATGGGTATATGAATAGGAAGGGTTTGGAGGGATATGGGCCGGGTGGTGGCAGGTGGGACTAGATTGGGTTGGGATATCAGGTCGGCATGAATGGGTTGGACTGAAGGGTCTATTTCCATCCTGTGCATCTTTATGACTCTATGACTTTAACTTGCCAAACCTCTGTCAATTCAGAAATCATTCCATTAGATTGGAAGTTCACCAAGGAGGAAGGAGCTGACAACAAACTCGCATTCCTGGACGTCACAGTCGAAAGAAAGGACAAGGGAGAACTACAAACCTGCGTATACAGAAAACCGACAAACACTGACTAAATACTTAACTCCACCAGCAACCATCCCAACACACACAAACAAAGCTGTATCAGAACACTATTCTAACGAGCCACCACACGCTGCAGCACAGACAAACTTCGGAAAACAGAGGAGAACCAACTATACAACGTATTCAAGAAGAACAGATACTCAAAAAATACAGTCCGCAGATTCCTCAAGAACAAACCACGACAAGCAGACCAAACACAGCCAGAAACCCTAACCACCTTACCATACATCAAAGGAGTTTCAGAACTGACAGCCAGACTACTGAGACCCCTTGGAATCACACAAACCCACCAACACTCTCAAACAAAAACTAACAAACTTAAAAGACCCAGTACAACCCATGGACAAAACCAACGTCATCTACAAATTTCCATGCAAGGACTGCCACAAACACTACGTAGGACAAACAGGAAGAAAGTTAGCCACCAGGATACACGAACACCAGTCAGCCACAAAAAGACACGACCACCCTCATAGCCCTACACACGGATGAAAAAAACCACCATTTCGACTGGGACAACACATCTATTCTGGGACAGGCTAAGCAAAGACATGCCAGAGAATTCCTAGAGGCCTGGCACTTCAACCACAACGCCATAAACAAGCACATAGATCTAGATACCATCTATCAACCCCTCAGAAAACGAACAGGAAATGACATCACCACTAACCCCAGGAACTCTATCCAGGAGAAACATATAAACAGAAAGCAGGAAACAACAGCTTCGCTTCACTTTGAGGTCGCCACTGATGATGTTACCTAGCCAGGTAATGAAAAATCTGGATATCAAACCTACAGCTCAGCGAACAAACCTACACTAAATTAGATTGGATATTTTCTAAACAATCTGTCAAGGGATTTTATTACAAATGTTTGGAGCAAGTGCAACTTTTACCCAGGCCTCCAAGTACATTGGTAGGAACACAGCCACTGCACCACAAGAGCCCTGACATTTATGTAAAATGATTAAACATTAAGAAAGGTGAAAGAAGGAAGCCAGCACATCAGGCCAATTAGTTGAGTACAAGAACCAAGACTGATAGTCCACTGCAGTACTGATGAGATTACCAAGGGACAGAGACACCATCTTTGAGATAAAATATTAAACTGGGATCCCATTTGCTTTATGGATGAATGCAAAATACCTCAACACATTATTTCAAAGTATAGGGCAGTTATCCCCAGCTGCCTGGGGAATTGATCCTTCAATTAACATCATCAAATAGCCAGTGGCTGGTTGGAGTGTTCTGAGATTCCAGCGAACACTTCAAAACGTATTCACTGAGTACAAAGTGCTTTGAGATGTCCAGTAGTTGTAATAAATGCTATATCATTTGACTTTTTCTTTTACTTTTTAATATACATGGGACTTCCAGCAGACATTTGATGATTTTCCTTTCAGAGACAGTTAGCTAAAGTTGAAGCTCATGGACTTCCAGGCAAAGTATCAGTCATGAAATTGACTGAGAGGCCTGACTAAAGGAGTAGGCATAATGCACAAATAATTTAATTCACAGGATGGCTACTGTATCCACAGCAATCTGTGTTGTGACCTCAAGGTATTTATTCATGACCAAGGTGATGCAAACCAAGGGGCTTAAGAGATATGACAAAAAGATGGGAATAGGGAAGTCATACACTGATGATCTCACTGAATGGCAGGACAACTCAAGAGATAAGTGGCCATCTCCTTTTCCTACACTTTTTCACCTTAATCGATGCTGGCTGTTGTTTCAATCATATGCTATTTCAAGTGACAATAAATTGTATCACAGTGTAGAAAGAATCACAGAAAATGCTGGAGAAACTAGTTCTGAAGAAGAGTAGACTCAAAATGATAACACTGTTCCTCTCTCCACAGGTATTGTCAGACCTGCTGCGTTTCTCCAGCATTCTCTGGGATGGTTTCAGCATCTGCAGTAATGGGCAGTAATTACTGTCAGTGTAACGACTCTAAACATTTCCCTACAATTGACAATAGACTTACAAGTCTGAAACTATCGGATTTACTCCATTTTTGGATAAGGGTGTAACATTCACAGCCCTCCAGTCCTCTGACACTGTCCTGGTGCCTCAGGAGAATTGAAAGAATGTGGTCAGAGGCTCCTTTACTTCCCTCAGTAATGCAGAATATAACCCATGCAGGTAGGATGACATTTCTATTTTGAATGTTACCAATCTTAAAGAGAAACTCCTCTTCACCTACAGTAGCAACAAATTACATTTATGTAGCACCTTTAATGCAATGAAATATCCCAAGCGACTTCATGAAGTGGACATATACATCCAGTTATATACAAAGATATCAGGTCAGCTGGCCACAAACTTGGTCAAAGAGAAAGTTTTAATGAGTATGTTTTTAATGAATCAGTTTTAATGTCCATGTACACCATCACTTTCCAAAATCAGCATTCCATTCGGCGTGTCCATAACCTCAGAGGAATCTCAGAGTTTTCCCAACCAATATTCCTTCATCTTTTCAACCAGATCTCACTCTTTCACTACACACACACATGCTTCCACACCTCAGATTTACCAACCCAAATGATTCACACTAAACATAGGAAATTAAAAATGAGTTGAAAGGTTGGACTGCGAATGACATTGTGCAGTTACTCCACCTGCTCTTGAGCTGACACACCCAGGAACAGCACAGCGGCCATTAGCTGCTCTGGAACTGGTGACACCAAAGGAAAACAAACAACTGAGCAAGTCGATTCATAAAACTCACTGTCACACAGCATAATCTCTATCAACGCATCGGGACTGAGAAGATGCCATTGGCATTTAGGTTTTATAAAATGGGAAAAACTTGCAGCTACAAGCCATGCATCAACAGTTATCCTCTGTGTGACTTCCCAGTTCAATGTAAAGAAAATCCAATGGTATTGTTTTAAAAAGCAGAGCAGTGTTCCCCAGCATGCACACTAACAGCTATCCCTCAGTCAATAGCATTAAAACAGATGATCTGGTCGTTATCACATTGTTGTCTGTGAAAGCTTGCAGTGTACAAATTGGTGCAACATTTCCTGGGTGAAAGGGAGGACTGCAGATGCTGGAGATCAGAGTCTAGATTAGAGTGGTGCTGGAAAAGCACAGCAGGTCAGGCAGCATCCGAGGAGCAGGGGAGTCGATGTTTCGGGCAGGACCCTTGTTCAGGACTCTCGTCCTCCTCGAATGCTACCTGATCTGCTGTGCTTTTTCCAGCCCCACATTTTACTGAGTCTAACTCTCCAGCATCTGCAGTCCTCACTACCTCCTGATTATTTTTAATCAACCTAGTCAGACATGTTATGATACACCTTCAGAGAGCAGGTGAGATTTAAACTGAAATCTTTGAGCCCAGATGGAAGGACATTACCACTGCATGACAAGACTTCTAGAATGAATCAGTCTGAGGACCTTTTGCTAGTATAGCAAACATAATAATCACTCCACTATTTAGGAGAAAGTGAGGGCTGCAGATGCTGGAGATCAGAGCTGAAAATGTGTTGCTGGAAAGGCGCAGCAGGTCCCACTCCACTATTTACTCAATTCTATGATCAATTTAATGTCCTTTCCTGAATTTATCCATGTTTCTATCAATTTGTTCACAGAGCCTGCTTTGAGTTTCAATAATGTGATTTGTTCAGCAGCTCCAGTAATGAAACCTTACTGGGCAAAGCACTATCAAACACTGGGCTATAATAATATCACCATAAACCTCCGATCCATGATTGCAAGGTGTTCAGCTGCTATCAGCGGTCATGTTGTGTTTGTTCTATGTAGCTAATAGATAGATAGCCACTCCTCGGGCTGTACCATTAACTGATAACATACAATGATTGTGCTCATCAGTGGCATTACTAAATCTCCAACAATTTATGATTTGGAGACGCTGGTGTTGGACTGGGGTGTACAAAGTTAAAAATCACACAACACCAGGTTATAGTCCAACAGGTTTAATTGGAAGCACACTAGCTTTCGGAGCGACTCTCCTTCAGCAGGTGATAGTGGAGGGCTCGATCGTAACACAGAATTTATAGCAAAAATTTGCAGTGTGATGTAACTGAAATTATACATTGAAAAATTGATTGTCTGTTAAGCCTTTCATCTGTTAGAATACAGTGATAGTTTCACTTCTTTCACCTTTTTTTTAAAGTTGCATTCTCGGGTTAGCTGTTAACAATGGTGATAGTGAGACAATATGTTGAAGGTGTTGGCCCCCTGTGTTCTCTGTCTATGCCATCATGTTTAGGTTGGTTCTAATTTAAAAAGTGAGATAATGAAGTTTTACATGAATTCATGCAGTTTTTGAGCAAAGTACAATGTAACCCTGAAAGTACAAATTCACCACACAAAATATATGCGTGCATGTGGGTCTTTGTCTGTCTGTCTGTGTGTCTGTCTGTCTGGGGTGGGGGTTGTGAGTGTGAGAACGTGTATGTGTGTGTGTAGTGAGTGCAGAGTGTCTTAAGTCTGTGAGGGGGTGCATGTGAGAGTGTGGGAGTGTGTGTGTCTATAAGGGTTTGTGTAGGTGTCTGTGTGAACGTCTGTGTGTACCTGTGTCCGTGTGTATGTGAGAGTGTGTGTGTGTAGGAATATCTGTGTGTGTGTGTATAGTGCAATGGTGATCACCTGTAATGTGACATGAACCCAAGGTCCCGGTTGAGGCCCTCCCTATGGGTACCGAACTTAGCTATCAGTCTCTGCTCAGCCACTTTCCTCTGCTGCCTGTCCCGAAGTCCACCTTGCAGGATGGTCACACGAAGGTCCGAGGCTGAATGTCCTGGACCACTGAAGTGTTCCCCAACTTTTTAGATTAGAATCAATCTGAACATGATGGCATAGACAGAGAACACAGGGGGCCAACACCTTCAACATATTGTCCAGCTATCACCATTGTTAACAGCTAACCTGAGAATGCAACTTCAAAAAAAAGGTTTTGTGATTTACACATGAAAGAAGTGAAACTATCACTGTATTCTAATAGATGGAAGGCTTAACAGACAATCAATGTTTCAATGTGTAATTTCAGTTACATCACACTGCTATATTTTTGCTATAAATTCTGTGTTACGATCGAGCCCTCCACTATCACCTGATGAAGGAGCGTCGCTCCGAAAGCTAGTGTGCTTCCAATTAAACCTGTTGGACTATAACCTGGTGTGTGTGATTTTTAACTTCCAACAATTTAGTGAATCAAGCTGTACAGTAAACATTGCTTGAAAGGCAAGTAGTGCTGAAGTGGAGATTTTATACCAGTCGATCATACTGTAGAATTATTCACTGTGAGTTTTACTCAATCAGGCAAGTCCAAATTGTCCATTAACTCAACACTGGTCTGGTAAGGTTCCAACTGGAACCCCAACCAGAGCTCTTGTCCTCACAGCGTGATCTCGGTCAGTGCTCCATGCACCTTGCAATTTGTATTTATAGGAAGGCCATGCTCCTTTACTCAACTGCAAGTCTATTCCTTGGTAAATGCCATGATGTGGAGCAGCTGGTGTTGGACTGGGGTGGACAAAGTAAAAATCACACAACACCAGGTTATAGTCCAGCTTTCAGGGAAGGAGCAGCGCTCATGTGGCAGGAGGCCAAACAGATCAGTGTGCCTTCAACTTTCACTCACATCGGAGCTGATCTCAGCTGAGGTGGGTCTTCGTATTCAAGGAGGGCCAGGTCAGTCAGGGAGAAACAGGCAGCAGGAGTTACCCAAGGGTTGCACTCCTAACAAACAGCCAACGGCTACCAACCTGGAAGTGCACATTAGCAGAGCAGGATTGCCCAAATAATCAACATGGTGCAATCCACAGTCAAATAACGTATCAATTCTCAAATAGAGCTATTGAATGAAGAATGGCAGCTGTGTAAGATATCACAAGGCAAGGAGAAAACAGATAAAAAATACCATTTGGATCTGTGCTGAGAATGGGATGAAATCTTAGGCATTAAAAATCACAGAATTGAAATGTAGAATAAACTGGAATGTTGATAACAGCCACAGTCGCCCAACAGGTTCAACGTCATTCAGCTACCGTATGCTGAGACTGTAAACTCACCCACTGCTCAGTAAACCTTCCTTCTGAAAATGATTTTCCAAGTGATCCCAGCTCACCACAGACAATCTTTCCCTACCCTATGATTAGTAACTTTCTTCAAGCATGCTCCCAGAAACTGTCCAGGGGCTCCTGCAAGGAAGCACCAAGAATACACCACGATCAATCTATTGTACCTGGCAGGAAAATCAGACAGAAGGAAAGACAAACACATTCTTAGTAACTGGGGTTGGGCAGCTTACAATCATCCACCATCCTTCTAAACACCCTCTCAGACTGTACTGAGTGAGTGACTGTAAATCCACTGTACGAGTTAGAGTATAACATTACAATTATATAGCACTTTTCACAATTCACTACCATCACCTTCTCAAGGGCAACTAGGGACAGGTAATAAATGCTGACCAGCTAGCAATGCCCACATCCCACAAATGAATTTTTTCACAATTCTCAATACATCCCAATGCTCGACAGGTAATTAAGTACTTTTCAAAGTGGAGTTCCTATTTCAATGTAAGATAAGCAGCAAGCAAATTCTCACAACGCAATCCCAGATAAGCAATAAAATAATCAGATTATCTGTTTTTAAGTGATAGTTGAGTGTTAAATACTGAGCAGCAGTAACCCTACCTGCTCTTGTTCGAATACAGGCAGAGAGCTTTCACATCCACCTGGGATGTGGAGGATCAGTGCTTACAAATAAACCTGTTGGACTATAACCTGGTGTTGTGTGACTTTTAACTTATCCACCTGGGAGGCAGTTTTTCCATACTAAAGCTATTATTATTTTAATGTTTTTATACACCTTTGATCTCTAACTTCAAAGGAAGACCACCATGTTTGCACAGAAACAAAGAAACTATTTCCTCTGGCGGGAACAATCCAGAATAAGGAGGTCTCACCTTAAAATGACACAACACCAGGAGTATCGGGCTCTTCAGGAACTAAGTACTTATTCACATTGAGCAAGATGGAAATCTGTAACTCTTTCTACCAGTCAACTGGAGCTTTCAAATCTAAAATCATTAGATTGTTGTTTGGTAAGGATCACAAGGGGTATGGAGTAGAAGTGAGCAAAAGGAGACCAGCTACAAAGTCGTACACGCACAGTGGAAAAACAGGAAATGCATCGCTGAATTAAATACATTACTCAAAACCAGTCACCTCACTGAGAATGTCAGCAACATGACCCACAAAAACTGGTCTAAAGTATTTCTCTCCGATAATTCATTGACTGTATTTGGTTCTGCCCAGGCCTGAGTGAAAAAGCGCAGGATGGCCAAGTATTTCATCACTGGTCTCTACAAAGCTGTGGGGTCTCAGCTAAGAACTACTGGCCACTGGCCTCAGTCTTTCCAAACTAGTAGGAAGTGAGTGTGTGTTGAAGTTCAAACAGGACAGAATGTGTTGGCAGCAAAAGTCATCAGCCTTGTGGCTGTCTTTCTATGCGATCAAATCAATGCTGACATTTGCAGCAGTCACTTTGATGAGATGCTGAGGTTTGCAGCCCAGACACTGTGAAAATGGTGGACCCCACTCAAAGGCAGTACAGAGGAAATCTCAATCCCAGTGACCAGCAGTGCCCGTGAAAGCAGTTCCCAGTGAGTGCCCAGGGAACCCAGACCCAGATGAGGCATGGTGCGAAGGGAATCTGAACTTTAGTGAGCAACAGTTTCGAAAGAACCCAAAGCACAGTGAGAGACCGTGCCCAGGACACCTAGATCTCAGTGAGGCAGTGCTCAGGGAACCTGCACCCGAATGGGAGGTCCGAACAGCCTCCTAGTGTGAGAATCTAGAATACCGATACTAGATCAGTGTCACTATTTTGTCAAAGATATTCCATTTCTAAAGGGAGAGGCAATAGCTTAGTGTTTACAGCCACTCAATAAGCCACACTGACCAGACAGAAACTGGAAACATGAGAAAAATAAACATTGGTAAACATCTTAAAATACTTACATTTACAATGTGCTTGTTGAGTTTGAGTTTACTGTGCCGCGTCTCCCTGGTGAATTGTGTTGCTTTAAACCAGTTTGAGTTTTGATTGTAGTGTCATGTTACAGCCAGCCAGGGTTCCCAGCTCCAATCAGATTTAGCACTAGCAAGTGGGCAGGGAACAGCAGCGTGCGTTAACGTACCTGCCCAGTTCCTCTCCATAAAACTCCAAGTATCATGTACAGGAAATGTTGAAAGAAAACATCCCACACGCTGTATCCTGTGACTGCTGGAGTCTCCCAGCTCACCCCACACATACCAACAGTCCCTGATCCTGAACCTTTCATCATTTCCTTTTCATTGATTTGTCTCTGACCTAACCCTCACCAATCCCTAACCCTCACCAATCCCTAACCCTCACCAATCCTGCCCTAAAAGGAACTAAATTCTGTTGGGTTGGCACCCTACACCACCAGTTTCAAATCCTTACTCTCCATGTATAAGTTCAGATATTAGTATGCTATTACCTATGCATTACAGACTTTCATTTGATTTGATTTGATTTGATTTATTATTATCTCATATACCGAGATATAATGAAAAGTTTTGTTTTGGTGCAGTACTTGCAGATCATACCATACAAAGTGCTTGACGGTAACAGAACAGAGCGGAGAAGGTGCACAAAGAGCAATATCAATGGTAAATTTAAACTTGAGAGTTCCATTCAGGAGTCCAAAAGCTGGAGAAGAAATTTCAGGGGCCCTGGCTGATAGTTTTGCATCATCGTTAGCCACGGGTGAGGACCCGGAAGACTGGGGGGTAGTGAATGTTGTGCCATTATTCAGAAAGGGCTGCAAAGAAAAGCCTGGGAACTACAGACCAGTCAGCGTAACATAAATTACTTGTGAAGATTCTGAGAGATAAGATATCCATTCATTTGGAAAGACAGGATTTGATTAGGAGTAGTCAGCATGGCTTTGTGAGTGGGAGATAATGCTTCACAAATTTGTTAGAATTCTTTCATGAAGTGGCTGGGAAGGTTGATGAGGGCAGGGCAGTAGACATAGTCTATACTGATTTCAGTAAAGTTTTGTTAAGGTTCCACATGGTAGGCTGTTCTGGAAGGTTAGATCGCATGGAATCCAGGGGGAGCTGGCAAATTGGATACATAACAGGCTTGATAGTAGGAAGCAGAGGGCAATAATGGAAGGATGGTTGTTGGACTGGAGGCCTGTGACTATTGGAGTGCCTCAGGGGTTAGTGCTGGGCCCATTGCTGTTTGTTATCTATATCAATGATTTGGATGAGAATGTACAAGGCGTGATTAGTAAGTTTGCAGATGACACTAAAATAGGTGGTATCGTGGAGAGTGAGGAAAGTTCTCAGAAAATGCAGCAGGCCTTTGATCAGCTGGGGAAGTGGGCTGAGAAATGGGAAATGGAGTTTAATATAGAGAAGTGTGAGGTTTTGCATTTTGGAAAGTCAAATCAAGACAGGAACTTCATGGTGAATGGCAGGGCCTTAAGGAGTGCAGTGGAACAGAGGGACCTTGGAGTTCAGGTACATGGCTCTCTAAAAGTGGAGTCCCAGGTAGACAGGGCAGTGAAGGAGGCTTTTGGCACACTGGCCTTCACCAGTCAGGGCATTGAGTATAGAAGTTGGGAAGTTATGTTGCAGTTATACAGGACATTGGTGCGGCTGCACTTAGAGTATGGTGTTCAGTTTTGGTCACCTTGCGATAGGAAGGATGTTATTAAACTGGAAAGAGTGCAGGAGAAATTTACAAGGATGTTGCCAGGACTCAATGGTCTGGGTTATAGGGGGAGGTTGGACAAGCTAGGACTTTTTTCTTTAGAGAGTAAGAGACTGAGAGCAGACCTTATCAAGGTATATAAGATCATGAGAGGCATGGATAGAGTGAATACACTCAGCCTTTTTCTCAGGGTTGGGGAATCAAGGACTAGAGGGCATCAGTTTAAGGTTAGAGGGGAAAGATAAAAGGGAACCTGAGGAGCAACCTCTTTACACAGAGGGTGGTACGCAGATGGAATAAGCTGCTGGGGAAGTGGTTGAGGCGGGGACATTAACAACATTTAAAAGTCATTTGGACAAATACATGGCTAGGAAAGGATTAGAAGGATGTGGGCCAAGTGCAAGTAAATGGGGTTCGCATGGGGGGACATTTTGGTCGGCATGGACCAGTTTGGGCCGAAGAACTGTCTCCGTGCTGTAGGACTCTATGAGTCTAAGTCTAATAACAGTACGGAAGAAGCTTTTGAATCTGTTGATACCCGTGTTTTAGCTTTTGTATCTTCTGTCAGACAGAGAAGGTTGGTAGGGATTATAATCATGGTGGGAGGGATCTTTGATTATGCTGGTTATTTTCCCGAAGTAGAGAGAATTATAGGTGGAGTCAATGGATGAAAGTATGACGTGTGTGATAGACTGTGCTGTGTTCACAACTCTCTGTAGTTTCTTACGGTCCTGGGCAGAGCAGATGCCATACCAAACTGTGACGTATCCGGATAGAATGCTTTTTATGGTGCTTTAAATTGGTAAGAGTCTTTATGAATATGCGGCATTTCCTTAGCCTCCTGAGGAAGTCGAGGTGTTGCTGTGTTTTCTTCACTGTGGCATCAGTGTGGGTGGTCCAGGACAGGTTGTCAGTTATTGTCACGCCTAGGACTTTGATGGTCTCAATCATCTCCACCTCAGCACCACTGATGTAGACAGGGGCGTGCTCTCTGCCTTGCTTCCTGAAGCCAATGACCAGCTCTTTCATTTTGCTAATGTTAATGGAGAGGTTGTTATCTTTGCACCATGACCCCAAGCACTCTATTGCTTTCCTGTATTCTGCCTTCTGTATTGCATATTGAGATCCAATAGGTGGTGTTGTCAGCAAACTTGTAAATGAAGTTAGGATGAGGCTTGGCCACATAGTCATGAGTGTATAGAGTGTATGTAAGGGGCTCAGTACACAGCCTTGCGGGGCGTTGGTGTTGAGAATTATCATGGAAGAGGCGTTGCTACCTATTCTCACTGATTGCGGTCTATGGGTCAGGAGGTCAAGGGTCCAATTGCAGAGGATGGACCAGAGACTTAGGTCTCAGAGTTTGGAGAGGAGTTTGGTTAGAATTATGGTGTTGACTTGCCCTCTCCTCTCTCCTTACTGGACATCCATTTGTCTTCAGCTCATTGGATAGTAAGAAGAAGCAGCAACTAAAGGGCCATTCTTCCTTCAGTCGCTACCCTATCTCTACCACGGGCATAGGGATACACAGTACGGAGCAATGAGGTGTTATGCTAGGTCTCCATCTCGGATGTTCAAGGTTGCTAGTCTGACTACGTGGTCTTTTTTTTTATCACTATTTGAGAACTCAGAGTACTGTGCGTGAGCTAGGCCAGCCTTCCATGTACAGTACCGAGGGAGCGCTGCACAGTTAGAGATACTGTCCTTTGGTAAGATGTTACTCTACTGCCCTCTCAAATGGCTATAACCTATCTCAATGGATATAGCACAGAGTAGGGGGGCCTCTGTAGTGAACAAGCCAACGTTTATCAATCACACAGAATCAATAAAACAAATTATCTACCCTTATCACATCATTGATTCCAAGAGCGTATATGCACTGATTGGCTGCCCTGTTGCCTGCATATCAAATGTACTTCATTGACTATGCAGGATTGTGGGTCCCCTTGTGATAGTGAAAGGTGTTATAGAAATATATATGTTTGTTTCTATGAGCAAGCATAGGAAACTCCAGTAAGTAAGGGGAGGGTGACTGGACATGATAGGACAGTATGTGGAGGAAATACAATTATTTTACTGCCTGCTTTCCCAGTGTTACTGCTGGTCTCACCATTTTTCATTATTTCCTATGGAATTGCTCGTTACTGAGAATACAGAGAAGTATGAGGTGTTTCACTTTGCAAAGTCAAACCAAGGTAGGACTTATACAGTAAATGGTAAGGTCCTGAGGAGTTTTGTGGAATTGAGGGACCAAGGAGCACAAATACATTGTTAATTGAAAGCAGCGTCACAAGTTGACAGGGTGGTGGAGAAGGCACTGAGCATGCTGGCCTTCATCGGCTGAGGCATTGAGTGTAGGAGTTGGAACGTTATGTTACAGCTGTTTAAGTCATTGGGTAAGCCGCACTTGGAGTATTGTGTGCAGTTTTGGTCACCCTGTTATAGGAAAGACATAGTTAAACTGGAAAGAGTGCAAAGAAGATTTACGAGGATGTTGCCAGGATTAGTAGACCTGAGTTATAGGGAGAGGTTGGCCAAGACAGGACGTTATTACTTGGAATGTAGGAGAGTGAGGGGTGACCTTATTGAGGTATATAAAATCATGAGGGGCATAGACAGGATGAATGCAGATTGCCTTTTTCCCAGGGATGGGGAATTGAAAACTAGAGGGCATAGGTTTAAGGTGAGAGGGGAAAGATTTAAGAAGGACCCGAGGGGTAACTTCTTCATGTCGAGAGTGGTGCGTCAATGGAATGGGCTGCCAGAGAAAGTGGTTGAGGCAGGTACAACAGCAACATTTAAAAAACATTTGAATAGATACATGGATGGGAGGGGTTTAGAGGGATATGGCCCAAATGCAGGCAATTGGGACTAGCTGAGGGGGCACCATGGTCAGCATGGAGCAGTTTGGGCTGAACGGCCTGTTTCCATGCTGTATTACTCTTTGACTATATGCCTCTACTGAGCATGAAACATGAAAGTAAAATTAAAAACTCAGTAACAAATTGCCAGTTGTTTTCATTCTTTGTCTGCTCTCCGTGCTTAGCTAATACTAATGACTTCCCATTGGGAACATAAGGAACAAGAGGAAAACCATTAACAGAATCCCAGGGAATCAACCTGTGAAGAGATACTAGAAGAGCCCACCTGCTAGTATCTGCTATTTCCGATATTATCACAGTGCCAGCATTTCAATGAGTGCGTTGTAGTCCGAGGGTAAATTCCCAAATGGTTCTAGATGGGTGTTATCGACCAGACCAGCACACCTCAAAATATTTTAAGAAGGTAGCCTAGACCCTAGCTCTTCCTTATTTTAAAGACAGATGTGAAATGCATATTCCAGGTATGATGCAACTGATCAAGCCATTTGATGTTAAACAAAACACCATTTATTTAATCACGGGCGGTACGGTGGCTCAGTGGTTAGCACTGCTGCCTCACAGCACCAGGATCCCAGGTTCGATTCCAGCCTCGTGTGACTGTCTGTGTGGAGTTTGCACATTCTCCCCGTGACTGCGTGAGTTTCCTGCGGTTTCCTCCCACAGTCCAAAGATGTGCAGGCCAGGTGAATTGGCCATGCTAATTGCCCACAGTGTTAGGTGCATCAGTCAGAGGGAAATGGGTCTGGGTGGGTTACTCTTCGGAGGGTCAGTGTGGATTGGTTGGGCCGAAGGGCCTGTTTCCACACTATAGGGAATCTGTCTAATCTAAAATACTAACAAAAGAAAGAGGAATTTAACTTAACTTAACTATTGGAAAACTTAACCAAATAATAGATGATAGTACCTATTACTAATTAATTGTTCCAATATTGTAACATCACATAAACATATCTCTTGGCAAAAAGGTAAATTCAGACACAGAATCTTACAGGCTGTTCTCCAATCCAGGAGGAAACAATATTGAGAGAGATTTTACAGAATGTAGCAGCTGGGAATTATTCCAACTCTTCTGGGACCCAAACAGCATCTGACTGCTACAGCTAAAACAAACCTAGAAAACCGTGAGAACTTGCCAATGCTCTTCTGTTGTTACAACTGTTTTTTTTTTAAATCCTAAAGGCTCTTCTGTTTATTGGCTTAGGGCATCTACCATAGCCAGTTTGGCACCTCTGCCTTTACAACCTCTCTTCCAAAAAAAAACCCAGGAAAAATAATCTTTTTAAAGAGACAACATCGTCACACAAGATACCCCAAAATGTTAAGCTCCCTGGTGATGAGGGATGAGCTGGCTCTCCTATTTTATTCACCCACCCCTTGGTTGGTCAAACAAGATTAATTTAAAAAGGATTCCTACTCTGATGGATAGCTTCTTCCCAGATCAAATTCATTTACGTTTGAGAAGAAGCTAATTTAACCAGCTGTCTGGCATTAACAAGACAGAATTTTTAACATCACTTTGAGGTGTATCTCTGGAAGAGTAAAACACAAACATATCTGCAAGAAATGGTTCCCTACTGAGAGCAATATGGGTAGCTAACCTTCCATTATCACCTCCTTACTGGCCTTTCCATTTGAAGTTTCCCTGATTCTGTACCCTTTTAACATTTCATAAGGAGAAAGTGAGGGCTGCAGATGCTGGAGATCAGAGCTGAAAATGTGTTGCTGGAAAATCACAGCAGGTCAGGCAGCATCCAAGGAGCAGAAGAATCGACGTTTCGGGCATGAGCCCCACCTGCTGTGCTTTTCCAGCAACACATTTTCAGCTAACATTTCATGAGACCACACAGCATCATAAAATAATTTAGGACATTCGGAGATTGTGAAAAGTGCTATATGATTCTAGATCATTCTTTACATGCATTCACACACAACCATAGCCTCAAAGTGAATGCAAACATTTTTTCCCACATGAGTTAAAATGCTTTTGTTTTTGCAACTGCACGGTAATACTGTGGGACGTCAAATTCCAATGTGTATTTCGTTTTTCTCTCTGCAGCAATTGTACAGAACGGATTCGGATTGCTTAGATAATTTTTTTATGAATTTTTGTATTTGCTTAGATAATTTTTTTATGAATAAAGCATATTTTTGCATTTAAAAAAAACTGGAATGAGCTGCCAGAGGAAACGGTGAAGACTGGTTTTGGGATAACATTCGTTTTGGCAGTGCGATTTGGCCAAAATGTCACTGAAGAATTAAGGAATAGCATTTTGGAGAACACTTACCTCTGTTGGCAACAGAGAGATTCCAGGGGGGGATTGGATTATGCGCTTTGTTCTGCACATGTGCCAATGTGTGTACCAAAATCTCCACATCGTTCTGTGCACACGTCAGTGTTGTTGTGCATATGCTCTGGCGACCGCACACATGCAATGTCAGTGCTGGTCTTTGTGCCATCCTGCGCATGTGCTAATATCAGCTGCCGACAGAGCAGCTTTCTTACATTTTTTAAATGTATTATGCTAAATTTACTTTTTTGTTAATAAATATGATTTCAACCTTTATTCAGGCTGTGCTATATTTGTTTAAGATTTTTCAGTGATTTTTGAACAATCATGAGTGATATTTTTTGCTGGTCTGCCCCCAACCCCATTTTTCCCATAGGCCTCATTATTTCTGTGAAGTGATTTTCTGTTAAGTGAGGTTTTGCTGAAATGCAGCTACAGTGTTATAGGAGAACTACCGATACAAGATTGAAAAGGCATCTGGATGGATGTCTGAATAGGAAGGGTTTAGAGGGATATGGGCCAAATGCTGACAAGTGGGACTAGATTTATATAGGATATCTGGTCAGCATGGACGAGTTGGGCTAAAGGGTCTGTTTCCAAGCTGTACACCTCTATGAGTCTATGAGTCTACAGAGGAAAGAGTTACTGTTTAGTGAGTCTCTGATAAATGACGTATGGTCATTCCTATTCTCAAGTTTTAATATAGTAAACAAATTGGTGGTAAAGTTAATAAAATATGTAAAAAAATACTCAACTGATAATTAAAATTTATCAATGATGTCAAGGCTGCATCATATAAGAGCTCCTGGATACCAGTGTAATCAAAGGCAAACACATCTGCAGGGTTTATGAGCTGGAATCTGAACTACAGACATTGTAGCACATCAGGGAAAGGAAGGTAACCTGAATTCTTCGTACCAGGAGGATATTATACATCCTAGGATCAGGTCTTCTGATTTGATCAGTGGTCAGGGTCAGGAGGGTGTGACTGTGAGTGAGGTCAGTAAAGGGACAGGGTAGGAAGAAGTGAAGCAGTGTCAGCCTCAGCATCTGGCCAATGGATCACTCAGCTTGTTTGTGCAGGCTGCAGAGTGGATAAGCAAACTGACCATGAGACTATGGTACAGAGCACTGTTCAACTGGGGACACCAGCAAGGAACGTAAGGAATGAGGAGAGTATAGTGATGGGAATAACTCAGGACTGAAGAAGAACTTACAGTGGGAGGAGGAGGATCCAATTGTCATGATCCACACAGGTACTAACATAGGTAGAACTAGGAAAGAGATATTGCATCGTGCCAAAGGAGTTTGGCTTTAAAATAAAAAAGAGAATCTTACGAGTTGTAATCTCTGGACTGTTTTGTCTTCTGCAAAAGAATTAGGATAGAGCATAAAATCAAAGAGATAATGTGTGGTTCAAAGGTTGGTCTGGGAGGAATGGACTTCCATTTGTGAGTCACTGGCACCAGGAATGGGAAAGGTTGAGGCTGTATCATTGAGATAGTTAACACCTGAACTGTTCCAGGGATTTATTGTTCTTGTGAACCACAACTAAGGAAGTAGAGATGGTTTTAAATTAAATAGTGGGGCATGACATCAAATGTGGAAAGATGTATATAAAAGATTTGATATAAGAGAGGAAAATAATAACATGGCAAATGAGGGTCAGAGGAAAGAGTGACAGAGAAAGAGAACCCAGGCTCTGGATCAATTGCAGGTAAATGGCTTTAGAGTGCTTGGTGTTTGTTGCTCAACATAGAGATCAATCAGAGAAGTTTGGATTGCTTTCCTCAGAGATACAAGAGCTGAGAGGAAATATGATGACATTCAAAATTGTGAGAGGGTCTAGCTAGAGTGGATAAGAGTGAATCATTCCTACTTGTGATTTGAGAACAAGAGGACACAGGTTTAAAGTAATTATTAAAAATGAAAGTGATATTAGTGAAAAGATTTTCATGCAGTGAGTGGTTAGGATCTGGAATTCACTGGCTGATAGTATTGTGGAAGCAAGAGAGTTAGACTGCTAATGTAAAGGAAAAACACACAGGGTTTTGGGCAAAAGGAAGGGGCATGAGGTGCTCTTTCAGAGAGCTGACACAGGATTTGCCAAACAGCCTCATTCTATTCTTTTTAAAGAAACTGTAAAGAGCACTGTAACAAAAATATAAAAAGGTCAATGTAAATGCATCAAAATTAAATTAATTTTCAGGGTGATAATATACCTCATTCCTGGGGAGCCCACCTATCATGCAAGACCTTACCATGCCAGTGGTGTCCATATGCCCCTTCTTTGTAGACACAAGAGTATGATATGAGGGGCAAACAGTTGGGTACCACCACCCTTTTATGACCTTCTGCCTGGGCCATCAGTTATTACTCTAACTCTCCCAACAAAGCCTATTCTCCCAGGACAGCAACCCTCACTACAAATCCAAACCTAGCCCTCATCCATTTAATATCCAAACTTTCCTAAAAGAGCACATCCTCTCAGTATCATAACATTCTTCTCAAACTCAAGGCCTCCATTCTCCAATCTCTCTTATTGAACCTCATCTTGATGGTGCCTGAGTTACCGGATTCTGTGTTAAAGGCCGAATCTGAGACTTCAGCACAAAAGTCATGTGCTACACTGGAATGTTAGCACTGAGGGAGTGCAGAGATCTCTTCTTTCAGAAGAGACATTCAACTAGGGCCATGCATGGGTGAATGTAAAACAATCCCATGACATTATTTTGAAGAACAGGGAGCTACCATGAGAGTTGAGCGTGGAAAAGCTGGAAAAGCACAGCAGGTCAGGCAGCATCCGAGGAGCAGGAAAATGGACATTTGGGTCAGAATCCTTCATCAGGAATCACAAAAGCCCCAGTCAATATTTATTTCTCAATCAGCGTCACAAAACTATAATATTCTACCATTGTCATATTGTTGTCTGTGTGAGTTGGTTATTTGCTGTGCACTTATCTCCTGTGGTTACAATCCAGAGTAGGACACAGGCTGCAAAACACTTTGAGACATCTGGTGGTCAGGAAAAGCACTAAATAATTGCAGGTTTTTATTCTTTTTTGAAGTGTCCTAAGGCTCCACATGGTGTGTGTCAGCTGTGGCTCAACAGATGATCTTCCAATCGAGAGAACTGTAGATTCAAAGGCCCATTCGGACCGTGTGCTCTTCAGTTCAATACTGAGGGAGTGCTGTATTGTCACAGATGCTGCTTTTCAAAAGGGATGCCAAAATGAATTTTCCCTGACATCCTGGTCAGCATTTAACCAACTTCACAAACAGACTATCCAACAGATTAACCAACTTCACGAACAGATTATCTGATCATCGGCATTTTTCTCATGCGCACGTGCACAAATTGGTTGCCACATTTCTTACCCTCTACCCGGGTGCTACACTTCAGAAATGTACTTAACAATACATTTAAATTTTCATTCCTAAACATTTTATTATTAATTCATGGGACAGCATTTATTGCCCAGCCCTCGCTTACCATTGAGAAGGAGCTGGTGACCTGCCTTGTTTAACAACTGCAGTCCACGTGATGCAGGCAGACCAACAGTGCCCTTAGGGAGGGAATCCCAAGATTTTAACCCAGTGACATTGAATGAATAGTGATATATTTCCAAGTCAAGATACTACATTACTGGAAGGGGAATTCACAGGGAGTGGTGTTCCCATGTGGTTGCTGCACTTGTCCTTCTCGATGGAAATGGTCATGTGTTTGAAAGGTGCTTTATAAGGAGACTTGGTGAATTTCTGCAGCGCATCTTGTACATGGTACACTCTGCTGCTCCTGGGGTTTGGTGGGCAGAGGGAGTGAATGCTTGTGAATGTGTTGCCAATGAAACAAGCTGCTTTGTCCTGAACAGAATAAAATTTCATGAATTGCTGGAGCTGCACTCATCCTGGTAATCAGCGAGTATTCCATCATATTCCATCATATTACATTTTTGTGGATGACGCACAGGTTTTGAGGAATCAAGAAGAGAGTTACTCACTCCAGGATTCTTCCTCTCTGACCTGCTGTTATAGCCTCAGTATTTATATGGCTAATCCAGTTCAGTTTTGGTTAATGCCTCAGGGGGTTGTCAGTGAGGGGGTTCAGTGATGGTAATGCCATTGAATGTCAAGGGGCAATAGTTAGATTCTCTCTTGTTGAAGATGGCCATTGCCTGGCACCTCCAAGGGCACCAGTGTAATTTGCCATTTGTCAGCCTAGATATTCTTACTGAATTTGGACATAGACAGCACATAAAGGATAGAGACATGAATTGTTTCATTTCCTAACTTGTATTCTGATTGCCATTTTTATAATTATTGGTGTGCTATAACCAGCTACATTAGAGAATACGGATTCACAAACATAAAAAAGAAATATAATTTGCAAACAATGCACTGTATACTGGTCTAAATGGTCTTACATATCTGATATGGAGCTCTAATACAATCAGTACATTCATTTCCACGTAATATAGGTTTTGTATTGCTCTTTCCCTCTGAAGGCAAATTTAGAATTGAGATCAGACCGCTTTTGTTCATATAACGGAATGGACTGGAGGACAGAGTTTAAAGTGTTTTTGCAAAAGAAGCAAATGTGGGGTGAGGACAAGTTTTTTTCACACAGTGAGTGGTTCAGGTATGAAATGCATTGTATTGAAGTGTGGTGGAGGTGGTTTCAATTGAAGCATGTGAGAGATCATTGGATTATTACCTAAATGGAAATAATATGCAGAGTTATAGGTAAAAGGCAGTAGATTGGTACTCAGTCAAAACGATCTGAGAGTTGGTGGCGACACAATGGGCTGAATGGTCTCTTCTGCACCAGAACAATTTTCTGATTATGTGAACACAGTTCATAAGCAACTGAATGCTGAGATAATTGATCTGAATGCTGAGGTAATTGATCTGAATGCTGAGATAATTGATCTGAATGCTGAGATAGTTGATCTGAATGCTGAGATAATTGATCTGAATGCTGAGGTAATTGATCTGAATGCTGAGGTAATTGATCTGAATGCTGAGGTAATTGATCTGAATGCTGAGATAATTGATCTGAATGCTGAGGTAATTGATCTGAATGCTGAGATAATTGATCTGAATGCTGAGGTAATTGATCTGAATGCTGAGGTAATTGATCTGAATGCTGAGATAATTGATCTGAATGCTGAGGTAATTGATCTGAATGCTGAGATAATTGATCTGAATGCTGAGATAATTGATCTGAATGCTGAGGTAATTGATCTGAATGCTGAGATAATTGATCTGAATGCTGAGGTAATTGATCTGAATGCTGAGGTAATTGATCTGAATGCTGAGATAATTGATCTGAATGCTGAGGTAATTGATCTGAATGCTGAGATAATTGATCTGAATGCTGAGGTAATTGATCTGAATGCTGAGGTAATTGATCTGAATGCTGAGATAATTGATCTGAATGCTGAGGTAATTGATCTGAATGCTGAGGTAATTGATCTGAATGCTGAGATAGTTGATCTGAATGCTGAGGTAATTGATCTGAATGCTGAGGTAATTGATCTGAATGCTGAGGTAATTGATCTGAATGCTGAGATAGTTGATCTGAATGCTGAGGTAATTGATCTGAATGCTGAAATAGTTGCCATTTGGATTTTGAGATGTGGAAATGATTTTGGAATGTTTCCATGTAGATACATTGTGAGTGGGACGTCCTCTGCTAATCATTATCTTGTGATTTAGAATTATAACAATGCTCCTGTGCTGTGAACTCACTGTGAAATTTGGATCAGGGAAATAGCAAGTGCCTGTCCCCTAGAGGACAACATGAGCACGCACGCTTTGCGAGTAACAACTTTGACAATCATCAGGAAAGGGTAAAAGATGAGGAAGGAAGTGAACACAGTGCCCTTCCTTTCATTAGAAAATAGATCAGAGGCACTCAGTATCCATAAGTTCCCACTGACCAATGGGTTTACAACCAGAGGTCAGAGGTTAAGGAAGTGGGACAGGCCAATTCGGACCGAGATGAGAAATTTCTTTGCCCAGACAGCGGTGAGCTTGTGGAATTCTCACTCACAGGAAGGAGTTGAATTCAAAACATTGAAAGTTTTCAAGGCGTTAGATATGCTTTTAAGCATGAAAGGGATCAAAGGGTATGGGGAGGAAGCAGGAGCAGGGTCCTGAGCTGATGATCAGCCATGAATGGCAGAGGAGCTTGAAAGGCCCAATGGTTTACTCTGCTGCTAATTTCTATGTTTCTACAACACAGTGTCTCAATGGTTAGCGCTGCTGCTTCATTATGCCAGGGACCTGGGTTCAATCCCAGTCTTGGGCAACTTGTTTGCATGCTCTCCCTGTGTTTGTGTCAATTTCCTCCCACAGTCTGGGGGGAAATAGGGGGCTAGCAGGATAGGGTGGGAGTCTGGCTGGGATTCTCTTCAGAAGGTCAGAGCAGGCTCTGGGCTGAATGGCCTCTTTCTGCACTGTAGGGATTCCATGCAGCAGTCCCTCTGTAGTGCAGAGATGTGTCAACCTACATTATACGCTCAGAACTCTGGGGAGGAATTCAAAGCCCAAGCCTGATGGTGTCATCACTTGTCTTTTTTTGTACCACTTCCAAACTTGGTGACATCCTTCACTACGGTGAAAGACTGGTTTCTCAATAATGAAAATAAAAATCATCGAATAATGAAGCTTGATGTATTGGGGTGCACAGCTGGGACTGATACCTTAATTGTAATATCGAACTAACATCCTAGAAAGTTTTTAAAGTCACATTATAATTGAGTGGAGAGGTTTCCTGTGTTAACAATATGTGAACAGGGACAGCTGAATCACAGGCATTCACTGGTCAGCACTGAGAAGGCACGTCAGGGTCTTTCCACAGACAGAAAATCTGCCTCAGGCATCCTTCCCCAATTGCCCGTGGTGAAGGCAAAAGGGTTTGACAACAACATTATTGGGGTTCTGTAGTTGAGCAGTTAGTCTCTGTATGCCCCAGTGCCAGCTCCAACATGATGCCTGAACAGACAATTCCAACAATCTGACATTCTTATTTAGACTTCACTGTTTTGTTTTGTTTTGTTGGGCCTCTGTAGAATTCTGTCCATTGCCCTTTTAGGAAGGGTATTCTTATCAAATACTGGGGAAACTGTTCTGCAATGATAATGTCACCAGACTAGTAACCCCAAGATCCAGCTTCATGATCTGAGGCATAACATGGCCTCTGGCGGAATTTAAAATCAATAAAAGAGCTGCGAGGTTTTGCTGCAGCTCTATACAACCCTGGTTAGACTACACTTGGAATATTGTGGCCAGTTCTGGTTGCCTCATTACAAGAAGGATCTAGACGCTTTAGAAAGGGTGCAGAGGAGATTTACTAGGATGCTGCCTGGATTGGAGGGCATGTCTGATGAAGAGAGGTTGCGAGAGCTCGGGCTTTTCACACTGGAGAGAAGAAGGAAGAGAGGTGACTTGATAGAGGTGTACAAGGTAATGAGAGGCATATATAGAGTAGATAGCCAGAGACTTTTCCCCAGGGCAGAAATGGCTGTCACGAGGGATCATAATTTTAAGGTGATTGGAGGAAGGTTTAGGGGAGATGTCAGAGGTAGGTTTTTTACATAGAGAGTGGTGGGAGTATGGAATGCACTGCCAGCAGTGGTAGTAGGGCCAGAGACATTAGGGACATTTAAATGACTGACAGACAAGCACATGAATGGCAGTAAATTGAAGGGTGTGTAGGTTAGGTTGATCTCAGATTAAGATAATTGCTCAGCACATTGTGGGACAAAGGGCCTGTACTGTGCTGTACTGTTCTATGTTCTAAAATAAAATCTGCAATTGAAAACTAATCTTAGTAATGATTTGGAGATGCTGGTCTTGGACTGGGATGGGCAAAGTTAAAAATTGCACAGCACCAGGTTATAGTCCAAGAGGTTTATTTGGAAGCACTAGCTTTTGAAGCGCTGCTCCTTCATCAGGTGGTTGTGGATCAGGTTCACAGAATTTATAGAATTTATAACCTGATGTTGTGTTGCCCCAGTCCAACACCGGCACTTCCACATTATTTAATGGGGAGTAGAAATGTTTGTGATAGGCCAGAGTGCAGGAAGTGTCTGTCTAAGGGATAGCAATGCACAGGGCAGGAGGAGGCTCACAGACAATGTCAGGGAAAGCTGGATACAGAGGTACAGCTAGTTACAACAGAACCAGCACCAATGCTTGCTGCTTGGGAAAGGAACTCAATGGCAATGATCTCAATTTAGTGAACTCAACAGCGAGGGCAGAAAGCTGGAAGGTGCTTTGACACAACATCAAGTTATAAATTCTGTGTCTTATGAACCTGCTCCACTCCTACCTGATGAAGGGGCAGCGCTCCGAAAGCTAGTGCTTCCAAATAAACCTGTTGGACTATAACCTGGTGTTGGGTGATTTTTAATCTTAGTAATAGTGACCATAAACTGTCATTGATTGTTTTAAATATCCATCTGGCTCATTAATGCCCTTTCGTGAAGTAAGTCTGTTGTCCTCACTTGGTCTGGTCTATATGCAAGTTCAGGTCCACAGCAATTTGGTTGAGAAATTGAAATGGCCCAGAAGCCACTTAGTTCAAGGGCAATGTAGATTAGATCAGCTTCCCTACAGTGTGGAAAAAGGCCCTTCAATCCAACACATCCACACCGATGAGTAACCCACCCAGACCCCATTCCCCTACCCTATATTTACCCCTGACACTATGGGCAATTTAGTATGGCCAATTCACCTGACCTGCACATCTTTGGATTGTGGGAGGACACTGGAGCACCCAGACACAGGGAGAATGCGCAAACTCCACACAGACAAGTCACCTAAGGCTGGTATTGAACCTGGGCTCCTGGCGCTGTGAGGCAGCACTGCTAACCACCGAGCCACTGCAGCCTTCTAGAAGGAAACAATGTTTACCTTGTCAGCAGTGCCCATATCCCATCAAGAAAAGTAGTAATTTATTGCTGTTTACCTTAAGTGGGATTACTACAGGGTTTTGCTTTATTTTTATACTAATTCACGGGTTGTAGCCATCACTGGCTAAGCCAACGTCCCTAATTGACCTGTCTTCTTGAACCATCACATCTTTGCATTTTTTAGATGGTTCACTCTGCTGCCTTCCAAGGGGTTGAATAGTTAAGAAAGTGGTTGTGAGCAAAATTAAACAGACTGCTTTATTCCAGACAGTGTCGAGCTTCATAACGGTGCTGCACACATGCAGGCAACTAGAGGACATTCCATCAGATTCCTGACTGTCCTTTATCTCCAACAGAAGTTCAAAAACAATAAATCACTGAAAACTGATTAATACTTTATATTAGACTGTATCACTGAGAAAGTTAAATACATCTTATATGCACTATGTACATGATATAGGTACCCCATTATAGTCATACATTTAGAGATGTGCCCCGTGCTGCAGTGTGTCTTAACTTTAATAAAATAGAACAAATGTTTTACTTTATAATGTCATCACACCGTGTAAGTTGCTGACCTGAATGTTTGTTTAATGCTAAGGTTACCTGTTGTGTTTTTTGTCCCTGTTCTTGATGTTCTAAATTGTTTGTTACTCTCTGAATATTCCACACTTGCGATCTAATTAATTCTCAGCAGCACTGAAATCTTATTTCTTCCTGGTAAATCTATCAGACAATGAAACTCTTGCCTCCCCTCAATGTTACTGAATGATTTACTGCAGACCTATTTGGGTTCAAGTCCCACTCCAGAAATTTGAGCAAAGATATAGACCATCACCCTCACATAGTACTGAGTGGGAGCTGAATGTCAGAGGTGCCATCTTTCAGATCAAGCATTAAACCAAGACCTGATCTTGTCTCTGAGGAGGACATAGAAGATCCCATTAGTATTATTGAAAAGATGAACAGCGGAATTCCTGCTGGCTTCCTGGCAAATGCTTATCCTTCAAATACATCACAAAAACAGATCATGTGGCCTCTATCACTTTGCCATTTGTGGGTGTTTGCTGCACGTAAATTGCTTTGTTTCTTACATTAAGATAGTGACTACATTTCTAATGTATTTCAATCCATACTCCCTCCCTGAGCTCATTACAACCACTGCAGAGCCAAGTCTAATATGTAAGTATGTAGTTTCTATTCATTCTATTAACACAAACTAATTATGGCTATTCAACCTGAGACTTACACACCTTAGCATAGTTAACTTGCTGACAGGATACCAATTAAAGACAGCTATCTGAGGTAATTCCTCCCATTTAATAACTGAGATGCCCACAGCCTATTGAAAAGACCCCTGAGTTTCTAGACAAGTACATGCTGATTTTAAAAAAAGACATACAAATATATTTCTGCAAAGAGAATTCAATCAGTTTCTTTAAACAGGCTCAAGGCATTGCATAATCTCTGCCTGATCCTATTTTAGAAACAATCAAAATAATAATTACAACATCTCATACACTTCAGGAAAATAAATATAATCATTATTATGAAGTAAGAGCTGAGAATAGTTTGCATTGCAAAGATGGATTCGTCATCAGTGAAGCTTCTGTGGATCCTGGGTGGGAGGCCAACTCTCAGCCTGATCCCAGCCATCAGCTGGCCTTGTCTCCAGCAGTAATAGGTTGCAATATCGTTCAGCTGAACCGCACGGAAAACCAGGTGATTGCCTTGATCAATGTATACTCTCATGCTGTGGTTCACACCCACCATGTACTCTTCCCGATATAGTGGCCTGCGCCCTTTGTCCCAAGCCACTGCGTGCTCTGCCCTGGATTCTGGACATGCAATGGTCAATGGGTACCCTATGGCATGAATGTGAGTCTGCACTGGGACCACGGGGGGCTTCTTGTTCTTGTCGTTTGTAAAACCAAATACATCAAAGATGAATTTCTCCCCTTCTATCGATGGGTACTTGGTCGGACACTGCACAAAGCAGCTCCGTACCATGATCTCAGGTTTCCTCTTCTTCAGAAGGTGCCTGTATCTGGGGGGTACAGCTGAAGAGCCACAGGAGACTATGTTGGCCACAATCTTCTTGTACCTGAAGTACAGGTAAGGGCTATGGATGTAACACAGGCCAATACGTCGCTGTTCCCCTCTCACCCCACATCGATCGCACACAGTCCAATCCCAATAGGATGTGAAGATCTTGTATGTCTTGGTCTCCAAATCTTCCATGGGCTTCTCCTTCTTCTGCTGAAAGGTAATGTGTGCACCTTTGTAACTTTGTACATCAACGTCATAACCATAGAAGTAATCTCCCGTCACAGTGCCACACATGTAATGGCCAGAGTCTTGAGGCTGGGAGTTGAAAACCAACAGGTTGAACATCAAGATTTTGAACCTGGACTGAATTCCTGATCTGGAACGCAACTGGGTAGCATCTAAGATCTTTGTGCCGTTGAAGTCACTCAGCACTTTGGTGTGACCCTTACCCAACTGTTTTTGATAGTACCAAACCACTGAGGTCACATCCTCAGGCTTACACAGGCACGGCAATTCAAAGGTCATGTCAGCCAGGTAGGCAGTATTCTGGAACATTAAGAAAGCCGGACAGGACTGTGTCTTGAATATGTCTTCTTTCTCTTCTATTACATATTCACTAGCATTAATAGGTGTAGCCCACAAGAAGAGGATAAATGAGAGAATAACCTGCGTGAACAACATTTCAGCAGGATAGAGAATGCGAGAAGTTACAAGGTGAAATAACGGCAGGTACTGATCAAAGCCGACAGGCTTAACAGTTAATAGAAAAGTTCTAGAAGAAAAATTATTCAGTTCTAGAACACAATCATTGTAATATAATTTGTAATTAATGTGAAACATTCCAGAACATTGCAATCAGGAGGGATTCTGAAGTTGGTTTGGGGTTAAGATGCAAACCAACTTGGCACTGTACTAGCAATGGCTACAAAACAAATAGGTACAAAACACAGATTTGGAACACACTCGCCCAGTTAGTGTCCAGTGATGGACTATATCTTATTTTCTCATTAATTTGTTTTTCCTGTCTGCTTCCCATCAACGTGAACCCTGGGTCCCAGCAAGAAACCATCTCCACTGTCTTGCAAATGGGCACTTTCCTTCATTAGATCATGTGTGCCGGGTAGGCATTACATCAGGAATACATATGACTCTATATGTAGATAGATTATCCAAGTGGAATATGACACGGGGCCAGATTTTATGTCACAAAAAAGAAACTGCTATGAATATCAGTACAATGGAGAACGTATGAACATAAATTGAGTTTTTTTGATCATTCAGAAGATTAGGGTGTCGCTGTCCATGTCAGCATTTGTTGTCCATTCTTATTTGCCCTTGAGAAAGTGATAGTGACCAGCCTTCTTGAACCACAATACCATTATGGAGGGGTTTCCAGGATTTTGACCAAGCGACAATGAAAGAACGGCAATACATTTCTCAGTCAGGGTGGTGAGTGGCTCGGAGGGGAACCTGCAGGGGCTGGTGTTCCTATGTATCTGCTGCCCTTGTCCTTCTAGGTAGTGGTCATGGGTTTGGAAAGTGAATTCCTAGCGAGTTTTGAGAAGATTTGTAGCTCAGGTTGGATGTAGGTTTGCTCGCTGAGCTGGAAGGATCTTTTTCAGATGTTTCCTCACCATACAAGGTAACATCTTCAGTCAGCCTTCAGACTGCTGATGATTCCTGCCTTCTATTTACATGTTTGGGTTTCTTTGGATTGGTGATGTCATTTCCTGTGGTTATGTCACTTCCGGTGTGATATCATTTTGTGTTTTTTTCTCGGGGGTGGTAAATGGGATCCAAGTCAATGTGTTTGTTGAGAGAGTTCCGGTTGGAATGCCATGCTTCTAGGAATTCTCGTGTGTGTCTCTGTTTGGCTTGTCCTAGGATGGATGTGTTGTCCCAGTCGAAGTGGTGTCCTTCCTTATCCGTATTTAAGGATACTAGTGAGAGAGGGTCATGTTGTTTTGTGGCTAGTTGATGTTCATGTATCCCAGTGGCTAGTTTTCTGCCTGTTTGTCCAATGTAGTCTACATTGTCCAACTACATTGGACAAACAGGCAAAAAACTAGCCACCAGACTGATTCCTGAATACCAGATTTACAAAAAAAAACACTTTAAAACTGGCCAGCTTTGTTGATGCTCCTTTGTAGATTTTTCTCTGTATTTTCGGAGTCATCTCTTCTTCGGTCTTCAGCTTCACAATTTTTCTTATGGACAGGAACCTTTCAGACAGCTGATTGGTAGCAGTCTGTACTTGATGGTGCTTTTGCAGGTCTTCCCCTAACTGTTCTACACGTCCAGTTTTATACCCCAAAACATAGGATCAGTTCATTGGCCTGATTTCATCCCAAACAGTAAAATTCAAATTCAAATGGATTTTGGTATCTGGGGCATAATTTAAACTGATTGGCCGAAATTGAATTTGTTTTTGTTCCGTCGCAATGCAATTCCATCTATTTGTTTCAACCAAGTGTAACATTTTAAATTGTTCAGCACTCTCTGTGCTTTCAGTCAGTCCTTGCTAGTTTGTTGTCTCTTAAAGGTACAGTACACACCAACACTTTCATAACACAGTTGCTTATAAGAGTACATAGTAACATGCTCTCTCAATTTCAATCCGTTATATTGCAAGAAAGATTCGGTCTAAAATGAAGGAAATCATGCCACACGCTTTGGTGACACCACAACTAGAATATTTGGTTTCTTCATTTAAAGAGGTTTTGGAATCTGTTCAGAGAAGGTGTCCCAGACTGATTCCTGTGTACCAGACTGATTCCTGTATACAAGACTGATTCCTGTGTACCAGACTGATACCTGTATACAAGATGATTCCTGTGTACCAGACTGATACCTGTATACAAGACTGATTCCTGTGCATCAGACTGATTCCTGTATACAAGACTGATTCCTGTGCACCAGACTGATTCCTGTATACAAGACTAATTCCTGCGTACCAGACTGATTCCTGTATACCAGACTGATCCCTGTATACAAGACTGATTCCTGTGTACCAGACTGATTCCTGTATACAAGACTGATTCCTGTGCATCAGACTGATTCCTGTATACAAGACTAATTCCTGCGTACCAGACTAATTCCTGTATACAAGACTGATTCCTGTGTACCAGACTGATTCCCGTATACCAGACTGATTCCTGTATACAAGACTGATTCCTGTGTACCAGACTGATTCCTGTATACAAGACTGATTCCTGTGCACCAGACTGATTCCTGTACACCAGACTGATTCCTGTATAGAAGACTGATTCCTGTGTACCAGACTGATTCCTGTATACAAGACTGATTCCTGTGTACCAGACTGATTCCTGTATACCAGACTGATCCCTGCATACCAGACTGATTCCTGTATACAAGACTGATTCCTGTGTACCAGACTGATTCCTGTATACAAGACTGATTCCTGTGCATCAGACTGATTCCTGTATACAAGACTAATTCCTGCGTACCAGACTAATTCCTGTATATAAGACTGATTCCTGTGTACCAGACTGATTCCCGTATACCAGACTGATTCCTGTATACAAGACTGATTCCTGTGTACCAGACTGATTCCTGTATACAAGACTGATTCCTGTGCACCAGACTGATTCCTGTACACCAGACTGATTCCTGTATAGAAGACTGATTCCTGTGTACCAGACTGATTCCTGTATACCAGACTGATTCCTGCATACCAGACTGATTCCTGTATACAAGACTGATTCCTGTGTACCAGATTGATTCCTGTATACAAGACTGATTCCGGTGTACCAGACTGATTCCTGTATACAAGACTGATTCCTGTGCACCTGACTGATTCCTGTACACCAGATTGATTCCTGTATACCAGACTGATTCCTGTATAGAAGACTGATTCCTGTGTACCAGACTGATTCCTGCATACCAGACTGATTCCTGTATACAAGACTGATTCCTGTATACCAGACTGATTCCTGTATACCAGACTGATTCCTGTATACAAGACTGATTCCTGTGTACCAGACTGATTCCCGTATACCAGTCTGGTTCCCATGTACCAGACTGATTCCTGTGTAACAGCCTGTTTCCTGCGTACCAGACTGATTCCTGTATACAAGACTGATTCCTGTGTACCAGATTGATTCCTGTATACAAGACTGATTCCTGTGTACCAGACTGATTCCTGTACACCAGATTGATTCCTGTATACCAGACTGATTTCTGTATAGAAGACTGATTCCTGTGTACCAGACTGATTCCTGCATACCAGACTGATTCCTGTATACAAGACTGATTCCTGTGTACCAGACTGATTCCTGTATACCAGACTGATTCCTGTATACAAGACTGATTCCTGTGTACCAGACTGATTCCCGTATACCAGTCTGGTTCCCATGTACCAGACTGATTCCTGTGTAACAGCCTGTTTCCTGCGTACCAGACTGATTCCTGTATACAAGACTGATTCCTGTGTACCAGATTGATTCCTGTATACAAGACTGATTCCTGTGTACCAGACTGATTCCTGTACACCAGATTGATTCCTGTATACCAGACTGATTCCTGTATAGAAGACTGATTCCTGTATACCAGACTGATTCCTGTATAGAAGACTGATTCCTGTGTACCAGACTGATTCCTGCATACCAGACTGATTCCTGTATACAAGACTGATTCCTGTATACCAGACTGATTCCTGTATACCAGACTGATTCCTGTATACAAGACTGATTCCTGTGTACCAGACTGATTCCCGTATACCAGTCTGGTTCCCATGTACCAGACTGATTCCTGTGTAACAGCCTGTTTCCTGCGTACCAGACTGATTCCTGTATACAAGACTGATTCCTGTGTACCAGATTGATTCCTGTATACAAGACTGATTCCTGTGTACCAGACTGATTCCTGTACACCAGATTGATTCCTGTATACCAGACTGATTTCTGTATAGAAGACTGATTCCTGTGTACCAGACTGATTCCTGCATACCAGACTGATTCCTGTATACAAGACTGATTCCTGTGTACCAGACTGATTCCTGTATACCAGACTGATTCCTGTATACAAGACTGATTCCTGTGTACCAGACTGATTCCCGTATACCAGTCTGGTTCCCATGTACCAGACTGATTCCTGTGTAACAGCCTGTTTCCTGCGTACCAGACTGATTCCTGTATACAAGACTGATTCCTGTGTACCAGATTGATTCCTGTATACAAGACTGATTCCTGTGTACCAGACTGATTCCTGTACACCAGATTGATTCCTGTATACCAGACTGATTCCTGTATAGAAGACTGATTCCTGTATACCAGACTGATTCCTGCGTAGCAGACTGATTTTTGCATACCAGATTGATTCCTGTATACCAGATTGATTCCTGTATACCAGACTGATTCCTGTATACCAGACTGATTCCTGTGCACCAGACTGATTCCTGTATACAAGACTGATTCCTGTGCACCAGACTGATTCCTGTACACCAGACTGATTCCTGTACACCAGATTGATTCCTGTATACCAGACTGATTCCTGTATAGAAGACTGATTCCTGTGTACCAGACTGATTCCAGTGTACCGGACTGTTTCCTGTATATCAGTCTGATTCCTGTGTACTGGACTGATTCCCGTGTACCGGACTGATTCCTGTACACCAGATTGATTCCTGTATACCAGACTGATTCCTGTATAGAAGACTGATTCCTGTGTACCAGACTGATTCCTGTATACAAGACTGATTCCTGTGCACCAGACTGATTCCTGTACACCAGACTGATTCCTGTATAGAAGACTGATTCCTGTATACAAGACTGATTCCTGTGTACCAGACTGATTCCCGTATACCAGTCTGGTTCCCATGTACCAGACTGATTCCTGTGTAACAGCCTGTTTCCTGCGTACCAGACTGATTCCTGTATACAAGACTGATTCCTGTGTACCAGATTGATTCCTGTACACAAGACTGATTCCTGTGTACTAGACTGATTCCTGTAAACCAGACTGATTCCTGTGTAAAAGTGAGGACTACAGATGCTGGAAATCGGAGTCCATATTAGAGGGATGCTGGAAAAGCACAGCAGGTCAGGCAGCATCCGAGGATCAGGAAAATCAATGTTTTGGGCAAAGGCCCTTCATCAGGAATGAAGGCAGGGAGCCTCCAGGGTGGAGCAAAGACTACAATAGGTGGATGGAGGTGGGGATGGAGATGATAGGTCAGAGGGAGGGTGGAGTGGATAGGTGGGAAGGAAGATAGGCAGGTAGGACAAGTCATGGGGACCGTGCTGAGCTGGAAGTTAGGAACTGGGGTAAGGTTGGCGGGGGGGGAGGAAATGAGGAAACTGGTGAAGTCCACATTGATGCCCCTTGGGGTTGAAATGTTCTGAGGCGGAAGATGAAGCGTTCTTCCTCCAGGCATCGGGTGGTGTGGGAGCGGCAGCAGAGGAGGCCCAGGACCCGCATGTTCTTGGCAGAGTGGGAGGGGGAGTTGATTGGGCCATGGGGCAGTGGGGTTGATTGGTATGGGTGTCCCGGAGATATTCCCTAAAGCACTCTACGAGAAAGATGGAGGACGGGAGAAATTTCTGGCTATAACAGCTGCTCATTTTCTGAGGTATTTTAGGAGCTGGAGGTGATTTCCACGAATTCCAGGAGCAGCAATTATTGTTTTATACGCTGTTTCATTGTTTTGGAACTTTGGGAAAAAAAGTCAAAACAACAGCAGTTTTAAAAGGGAGAAGAACAGACAAAGGAAGCACATGGTGAGGTCAGTGCAGGGGAGAGAGAGAGAGAGAGAGAGAGAGAGAACCTGCACAGTTACTGCCTTTGCTGTTTGAATTCATGTATCGCTGGACATCAGAATGTGTCTGGGAAAATTAATAAATAGTGAAATTCGCAACTGATCTTGGAGGAACTGTTGGGTGAAGTTCACAGCACAGTATCAGATAAATTAATCGTTGTTTTAAGTCTGACCTACAGAAAGTCTGCAGTAGTGAGTAGAGTGGGTTCTTTCTTGATTATATGTTTTTGGAGATATGTTCTCTTGATTAAACTTAAAATATAAGCCATAACTATTCATTTAACCTGGGGTAGTGTTTTGTAGAGGAATAAGACGTTGTTACTTTCTGGGTCTGCAGATTGTGAAGGAGCAAAAATGGCCTTTAGTACAGTGATATGTACTTCTTGTCAGATGTGGGAGTTTAAAGAGAGTTTAAGGGTTACTGCAGATTATATCTGCCATAAATGTTGCTGGTTGCGAATCTTATCAGATTGAATGGATCGGTTGGAGAGACAGTTAGAAGCAATGAGGAATTTGCAACAGCAACAGTATGTGATGGATGGCAGTTATAGGAAGGGGGGAAAAGTCTCAGATACAGTCACATAGATGGGTTAACTCCAGGAAGGGTAAGAGAGGGAGGCACCTATGGCAGGAGTCTTTTGTGGATATACCCATTTCAAACAGGTATGCTGTTTTGGAAAATGTGGGGTGGGGGGGTGGATTCTCAGGGGAACGTAGCACGAACAGCCAAGTTTCTGGTATTGAGACTGGCTCTAATGCAACGAGGAGTACATCGACTTCCAAGAGATCAATTGTGTTAGGGGATTCTGTAGTCAGAGGTACAGACAGACGTTTCTGTGGCGAGCAGTGAAAAAGCAGAATGGTGTGTTGTTTCCCTGGTGCCAGGATCAAGGATGTCTCAGAGAGGGTGCAGAATGTTCTCACGGGGGAGAGGGGCCAGCAAGAGGTCATTGTCCACATTGGAATCAACGACATAGGAAGGGAAAAGGTTGAGATTCTGAAGGGAGATTACAGAGAGTTAAGCAGGAATTTACAAAGGAGGTCCTCGGGAGTAGTAATATCTAGATTACTCCCGGTGCTACGAGCTAGTCAGGGCAGGAATAGGAGGATAGAGCAGATGAATGCATGGCTGAGGAGCTGGTGTATGGGAGAAGGATTCATATTTTTGGATCATTAGAATCTCTTTTGGGGTAGAAGTGACCTGTACAAGAAGGACGGATTGCACCTAAATTGGAATGGGACTAATATACTGGCAGGGAAATTTGCTGGAGTTGTGCAGGAAGATTTAAATGAGTAAGATGGGGGGGGCGGGAGGGGGACCCAGGGAGATAGTGAGGAAAGAGATCAATCTGAGACTGATACGGTTAAGAACAGACGCGAGTGAAAAAGTCAGAGCAGGCAGGGACATGGTAGGACTAATAAATTAAACTGCATTTATTTCAATGCAAGGGGCCTAACAGGGAAGGCAGATGAACTCAGGGCATGGTTAGGAACATGGGACTGGGATATCATAGCAGTTACAGAAACATGGCTCAGGGATGGGCAGGACTGGCAGCTTAATGTTCCAGGATACAAATGCTACAGGAAGGATAGAAAGGGAGGCAAGAGAGGAGGGGGAGTGGCATTTTTGATAAGGGATAGCATTACAGTTATGTTGAGGGAGGATATTCCCAGAAATACATCCAGGGAAGTTATTTGGGTGGAACAGAGAAATAAGAAAGGGATGATCACCTTATTGGGATTGTATTATAGACCCCCCAATAGTCAGAGGGAAATTGAGAAACAAACTTGTAAGGAGATCTCAGCTATCTGTAAGAATAGTAGGGTGGTTATGGTGGGGGATTTTAACTTTCCAAACATCGACTGGGACTGCCATAGTGTTAATGTTTAGATGGAAAGGAATTTGTTAAGTGTGTACAAGACAATTTTCTGATTCAGTATGTGGATGTACCTACCAGAGAAGGTGCAAAATGTGACCTACTCTTGGGAAATAAGGCAGGGCAGGTGACTGAGGTGTCAGAGGGGGAGCACTTTGGGGCCAGCGACCATAATTCTATTAGATTTAAAATAGTGATGGAAAAGGATAGACCAGATCTAAAAGTTGAAGTTCTAAATTGGAGAAAGGCCAATGTTGACGGTATTAGGCAAGAACTTTCAAAAGCTGATTGGGGGCAGATGTTCGCAGGTAAAGGGACGGCTGGAAAATGGGAAGCCTTCAGAAATGAGATAACGAGAATCCAGAGAAAGTATATTCCTGTACATCAGGCTAATTCCTGTGTAGCAGACTGATTCCTGTACACCAGATTAATTACTGCATATCAGACTGATTGCTGTATACGAGACTGATTCCTGTGCCCCAAACTGATTCCTGTACACCAGACTGATTCCTGTACACCAGACTGATTCCTGTGTCCCAGACTGTTTCCCGTGTCCCAGACTGATTCCTGTGTACCAGACTGTTTCCCGTGTCCCAGACTGATTCCTGTGTACCAAACAGATTCCCATGTACAAGACTGATTCCCGTGTACCAGATGGAGTCCTGTGTCCCAGACTGATTCACATGTACCAGGCTGATTCCTGTGTACCAGACTGATTCCCGTGTACCAGACTAATTCCTATACACCAGGCCAAGTCCTGTGTATCAGACTAATTCCTGTGTACCAGACTGATCCTGTATACCAGACTGATTCATGTGCACCAGATTGAATCACTGTCCCATACTGACTCCTGTATAGCAGACTGATTCCTGCATACTAGATGTATTTCTGTGTACCAGACTTATTCCTGTCTACCAGACTGATGCTTGTATATCAGACTGATGCCTATGTATCAGACTGATTCCCATGTACCAGATAGATTCCCGTGTCCCAGACTGATTTCTGTATACCAGACGGATCCTGTGAACCAGACTGTTTCCTGTGCACCAGACTGATTCCTGTATACCAGACTGATTCCTGTATACCAGACTGATAACCGTGTACCAGACTGATTCCTGTGAACCAGACTGATTCCCGTGTACCAGATGGATTCCTCAAACCCAGACTGATCTTTGTATACCAGACTAATTCCTGTGACCCAGACTGATTCCTGTATAAAAAGCTGATTCCTGTGTACCAGACTGATTCCCATGTACCAGATTGATTCCCATGTACCAGACTGAGTCCGGTGTACCAGACTGATTCCCATGTACCAGACTGACTCCCCCGTGTACCAGACTGATTCCTGTGTAACAGCCTGATTCCTGTATACCAGGCTGATTCATGTACACCAGACTGATTCCTGTATACCAGACTGACTCCCATGTACCAGACTGACTTCCATTTACCAGACTGATTCCCGTGTACCAGACTGATTCCTGTGTATCAGACTGATACCTGTGTAACAGACTGATACCTGTATATCAGACTGATTACTGTGTATCAGACTGATACCTGTACACCAGACTGATTCCCGTGGACCAGACTGATTCCTGTGTATCAAACTGATACCTGTGTAACAGACTGATACCTGTATACCAGACTGATTACTGTGTATCAGACTGATACCTGTACACCAGACTGATTCCTGTGTACTAGACTGATTCCTGTGTATCAGACTGATACCTGTATACCAGGCTGATTCATGTACACCAGACTGATTCCTGTATACCAAACTGACTCCCATGTACCAGACTGACTTCCATTTACCAGACTGATGCCCGTGTACCAGACAGATTCCTGCATGCCAGACTGATGCCCATGTACTAGACTGATTTCTGTATGCCAGACTGATTTTCATGTACCAGACCGATTCCCGTGTACCAGACTGATTCCTGTATGCTAGACTGATTCCTGTATACAAGAATGTTTCCCTTGTACCAGACTGCTTCCTGTATACTAGACTGATTCCCGTGTACCAGACCTATTCCTGTGTACCAGACTGATTTCCATGTACCAGACTGATTCCAGTGTACCAGGCTGATTCCTGTACACCAGACTGATTCCAATGTACCCGACTGATTCCTGTGAACCAGACTGATTCCTGTGTACCAGGCAGATTCCTCTAAACCAGACTGATTCCTGTGGACCAGAATGTTTCCTGTGTGCCAGATTGATTCCCGTGTACCAAACTGATTCCCCTGTAGCAGACTGATTCCCGTGTACCCGACTGATTCCCGTGTACCAGACTGATTCCCGTGTACCCGACTGATTCCCGTGTACCAGACTGATTCCTGTACACCAGACTGATTCCCATGTACCAGACTGATTTCCATGTACCAGACTGATTCCCGTGTACCAGGCTGATTCCTGTACACCAAACTGATTCCTATGTACCAGACTGATTCCTGTATACCAGCCGGATTCCTGTGTACCAGACAGATTCCTGTAAACCAGACAGATTCCTGTAAACCAGACTGATTCCTGTGTCCCAGACTGATTACCATGTACCAGACTGATTTTGGTGTACCAGATGTATACCTGTGTAGCAGACTGATTCCTGTGTACCAGATGGATTCCTGCGCCCCAGACTGATTCCTGTACACCAGGCCAAGTCCTGTGTACCACACTGATCCTTGCATACTAGACTGATTCCTGTGTACCAGACTGATTCACCTGTCCCAGACAGATTCCTGTATACCAGACTGATTCCTGTGGACCAGAATGTTTCCTGTGTGCCAGATTGATTCCCGTGTACCAAACTGATTCCCCTGTACCAGACTGATTCCCATATACCAGACTGATTCCCATATACCAGACTGATTCCTGTGTACCAGAATGTTTCCTGTGTACCAGACAGATTCCTGTAAACCAGACTGATTCCTGTGTCCCAGACTGATTACCATGTACCAGACTGATTTTGGTGTACCAGATGTATACCTGTGTAGCAGACTGATTCCTGTGTACCAGATGGATTCCTGCGCCCCAGACTGATTCCTGTACACCAGGCCAAGTCCTGTGTACCACACTGATCCTTGCATACTAGACTGATTCCTGTGTACCAGACTGATTCACCTGTCCCAGACAGATTCCTGTATACCAGACTGATTCCCGTATACCAGACTGACTCCTGTGTACCAGATTCATTCCTGTGACGAAACTGATTCCCTTATACCATACTGATTCCTGTATACCAGACGAATTCCTGTATACTGGACTGATTCCTGTGTAATAGACTGTTTCTTGTATACTAGACTGATACCTGTGTATCGGACTGATTCCTGTATACCAGATGGATTCCTGTGCTCCAGACTGATTCCCGTGTACCAGACTGATTACTGTACACCAGACTGATTCCCGTGTATCAGATGGATTCCCGAAACTCAGACTGATCTCTGTATACCAAACTGATTCCTGTGACCAGACTGATTCCTGTATAAAAGGCTGATTCCTGTGATGAGATTGATTACCTTATACCACACTGATTCCTGTCTACCAGACTAATTCCGGCCTACTAGACTTATTTCTGCATACCAGACTAATTCATGTGAACCAGACTGACTCCCGTGTACCAGACTGATTCCTGTGTAACAAACTGATTCCTGTGTACCAGAATGATTCCTGTACACCAGTCTGATTCCTGTATGCTAGACTGATTTCTGTGTTCCAGATTGCTTGCTGTGTCCCAGACAGATTCCCATTTACCAGATTAATTCCTGTATACGAGACTGATTCCTGTGTACCAGACTGATTCCCAAGTACAAGACTGATTCCCGTGTACCAGGCTGATTCCGGTATACCAGACTGATTTCCATGTACCAGACTGATTCCTGTGTACCAGGCTGATTCCTGTATACCTGACTGATACCCGTGTACCAGACTGATTCCTGTATACCCGACTGATACCCGTGTACCAGACTGATTCCTGTATACCCGACTGATACCTGTGTACCAGACTGATTCCTGTATACCCGACTGATACCTGTGTACCAGACTGATTCCTGTATACCCGACTGATACCCGTGTACCAGACTGATTCCTGTATACCTGACTGATACCCGTGTACCAGACTGATTCTTATATACCTGACTGATACCCGTGTACCCGACTGATTCCTGTATACCCGACTGATTTCTGCCTGGAATGAAGGAGCTGTTTCATTCGGGAAAGGTTAATAGTTTAGTAGAATGAGATGTGACCGAATTGAAATGGTATAAGTTTCAGGGGGATATTGGTAAGATAGGTCCCCAGAATATGTTTCTTCTCGCAGGGGAATGTAGAAATGGAGAAGAGTTTAAAGATAAAGGAATTCCTTTTTAAGACTCAGGTGAGATTTGTTTACCTTTTGAATTCTCTTCCTGAAGGAACAATGAAGTCTGTGTCATGGACTATATTCAAAGCTGAGTTAGACAGATTTGAGATTAATAATGCTCTCAGGGTTTATGGTGTCAGGCAAAATGGTAGAATTAAGGCCACAGTGAAATCAGTTGTTGAATTGTGGAGTAGATTTGAGTGATCAAATGATCTACTACAATTCCTATTTTTTATTTGTTTCAATGAGCTGCAAGTGCTTTCGTTTTGATAGCTGGTCCATTCAGAAAGCTTGATTAAGTTTCCAAAGCTGATGAGGCATTTAGCATCGCAGGTTGTGCACACTGATTATTTAATGATTGTATGTGATTATGAAAGGTTTATCTTTGAAGTAATTTCTAATAGAACTATCTTTGTTTATAATTTACGGACCATTACAGATTTATTTCTTTTCATGGGCACTTTCCTCCTGAGGTCTGTCGATTGTGAGAACTCAGTGAGTGAGAGCAGCAGCACGGCCAGAGAATGAGGAATATGAGGGAGCACTGGGGGATGTGGAGGAGCATGGGGAGGAGGGGTATGGAGATTAGGGGAAGACCAGGGCTGAGAAGGTATGGAAGTTGTATGGAAGAAGATGAAGTGAATGAGCGAATGGGGTGTTAAGGACATAGAGATGATGAGGCGGTATGGAGGATATTGGGGGAGCACACAGGGAGCTTTGGTCATTGACAGCATGGAGTGTGAATGCAGTTTGGGGGAAATTGTGGTACACAGAATATGAAGGTGGGGTAAGAGGATCAGGGGTGAAAGTCAGTGCAGGGTTCCTCAGTGGCCGTTCTCCTCGATAACAAGTGTACTGTTTTCGATATTGTTGGTGGAGGACGACTTACCAGGGGTAAGCCATGGGGTACAGGTCTCTGGCACAGAGTCTGTCCCTGTTGCTTAGAAGGGAAAGAGCTAGAGGAGTAGAGCAAAAGTCATTGGGGACTCCATTGTCAGGGGGACAGATAGGAGGTTCTGTCGGGACGAGAGAGACTCACGGTTGGTGGGTTGGTGGGTTGGTGGGTTGGTGGGTTGGTGGGTTGGTGGGGTGGTGGGTTGGTGGGTTGGTGGGTTGGTGGGTTGGTGGGTTGGTGGGGTGGTGGGTTGGTGGGTTGGTGGGTTGGTGGGTTGGTGGGTTGGTGGTTGGTGGGTTGGTGGGTTGGTGGGTTGGTGGGTTGGTGGGTTGGTGGGTTGGTGGTTGGTGGGTTGGTGGGTTGGTGGTTGGTGGGTTGGTGGGTTGGTGGGTTGGTGGTTGGTGAGTTGGTGGGTTGGTGGTTGGTGGGTTGGTGGGTTGGTGGGTTGGTGGGGTGGTGGGTTGGTGGTTGGTGGGGTGGTGGGTTGGTGGGTTGGTGGGGTGGTGGGTTGGTGGGTTGGTGGGTTGGTGGGTTGGTGGGTTGGTGGGTTGGTGGTTGGTGGGGTGGTGGGTTGGTGGGTTGGTGGGGTGGTGGGTTGCCTCCCAGGTGCCAGAGTCCATTACGCCTTGTACCATGTTTTCGGGACCCTTGAGGGGGAGGGGGAGGGGGAGGGGGAGGGGGAGCAGCCCCAAGTCATGATCCACAGAGGCACCAACGACATAGGTAGGAAAAGGGATGAAGATTTAAGGCAGAAATTCAGGGAGCTAGGGTGAAAGCTTAGAGCTAGAACAGAGTTGTTGTCTCTGGTTTGTTGCTTGTGCCATGTGCTAGCAAGGTGAGGAATAGGGAGAGAGAGGGGTTGAACACGTGGCTACAGGAATGGTGCAGGAGGGAGGGTTTCAGATACCTGGATAATTGGGGCTCATTCCGGGCTAGGTGGGACCTCTACAAACAGGATGGTCTTCACCTGAACCAGAAGGGTACCAATATCCTGGAGCGGAAGTTTGCTAATGGTGTTCAGGAGGGTTTAAACTAATTTAGCAGGGAATGGGAACCTAAATTGTAGTTCCAGTGTCCAGGAGGTTGAGAGCAATGAGGCCAGAAATAAGGTTTCAAGGTCACAGGAGTGTAGTGGCAGGCAGGAAGGTGGTTAGAAGTACCAGGAGCATCTGGAATAAGGTGGGTGAACTTGCAGCATGGGTTGGTACCTGGGACTTCGAAGTTGTGGCCATTTCAGAGACATGGATAGAGCAGAGACAGGAATGGTTGTTGTAGGTTTCAGGATTTAGATGTTTCAGGAAGAGTAGAGAAGATGGTAAAAGAGAGAGAGGTGTGGCATTGTTAGTATTACGGTAGCAGAAAGGACATTTGAGGACACATCTACTGAGGTAGTATGGGCTGAGGTTTGGAACAGGAAAGGAGAGGTCACCCTGTTGGGAGTTTTCTATCAGCTTCCAAAAAGTTCAAGAAATGTAGAGGAAAAGATAGCAAAAATAATTCTGGATAGCAGCATGAGTAACAGGGTAGTTGTTGTAAGGGATTTTAACTTGCCAAAAATTGACTGGAAATGCTACTGTTCGATTACTTTAGATGGGTCAGTTTTTGTCCAACGTGTGCAGGAGGGTTTCCTGACACAGTATGGAGACAGGCCAACAAGGGGCGAGGCCACGTTACATTTGGTACTGGGTAATGAACCAGGCCAGGTGTTAGATTTGGAGGGAGGTGAACACTTTGGTGATAGTGACCACAATTCGGTTATGTTTACTTTAGTGATAGAAAGGGTCAGGTATATAATCCAGGTCTCTAACAAGAGTTATAGCTGGGGGAAAGGCAATTATGATGCGATTCGGCAAGATTTAGGCAAGATGGGGAAGGAAACTGCAGGGAATGGGCACAATTGAATTATGGAGCTTATTCAAGGAACAGCTACTACATGTCCTTGATAAATATGTACCTGTCCAGCAGGGAGGGAGTGGTCAAGCGAGGGAGCTGTGGTTTACTAAAGAAGTTGAATCTCTTGTCAAGAGGAAAAAGAAGGCTTATGTTAGGATGAGACGTGAAGGCTCAGTTAGGGTGCTCGAGAGTTACAAGTTACCAGGAAAGATCAAAGAGAGATCTAAGAAGAGCAAGGAGGGGGCATGGAGAAGTCTTTGGCAGGTAGGATCAAGGAAAACCTTAAAGCTTTCTGTAGGTATGTCAGGAATAAAAGAATGACTGAGGTAAGGTTAGGGCCTGTCATGGACAGTAGTGGGAAGTTGTGCGTGGACTCCGAGGAGATGGGGAAACGCTAAATGAATATTTTTTGTCAGTATTCACACCGAAAAAAGACAATGTTGTCGAGGAGAATACTGAGATACAGGCTCCTAGACTAGACAGGGTTGAAGTTCATAAGGAGGAGGTGTTAGCAATTCTGGAAAGTATGATAATAGATAAGCCCCCAGCAGGATGGGATTTATCCCAGGAATCTCTGGGAAGGTAGGGAGGAGATGGCAGAACCTTTGGGTTTGATCTTATGTCATCATTGTCTACAGGAATAGTGCCAGAACATAGAACATAGAACATTACAGCGCAGTACAGGCCCTTTGGCCCTCAATGTTGCGCCGACCTGTCATCCCACCTGAAGCCCATCTAACCTACACTATCCCATGACGACTTAAATGTCCAATGACGACTTAAATGTACTTAAAGTTGGTGAATCTACTACCGTGGCAGGCAAAGCATTCCATACCCTTACTACTCTCTGAGTAAAGAAACTACCTCTGACATCTGTCCTATATCTATCACCCCTCAATTTAAAGCTACGTCCCCTCATGCTCGCCATCACCATACTTGGAAAAAGGCTCTCCCTGTCCACCCTACCTTAACCCTCTGATTATCTTGTATGTCTCTGTTAAGTCACCTCTCAACCTTCTTCTCCCTAACGAAAACAGCCTCAAGTCCCTCAGCCTTTCCTCGTAAGACCTTCCCTCCATACCAGGCAACATCCGAGCAAATCTCCTCTGCAGCCTTTCCAAAGCTTCCACATCCTTCTTATAATGCGGTGACCAGAACTGTACACAATACTCCAAGTGCGGCCGCACCAGAGTTTTGTCCAGCTAAAACCTGACATCATGGTTCTGGAACTCGATCCCTCTATTAATAAAAGCCAAAACACTGTATGCCTTCTTAACAACCCTGTCAACCTGAGTGGAAACATTCACGGATTTATGCACATGGACACTGAGATCTCTCTGCTCATCTACAATACCAAGAATCTGACCATTAACCCAGTACTCTGCATTCCGGTTACTTCTTCCAAAGTGAATCATCTCACACTTTTCCACATTAAACTTCATTTGCCACCTCTCAGCCCAGCTCTGCAGCTTATCTACATCCCTCTGTAACCTACAACATCCTTCGTCACTCCACAACTCCACTGACCTTAGTGTCGTCTGCAAATTTACTAACCCACCCTTCTACACCCTCATAAAAATCACAAACAGCAGTGGACCCAACACTGACCTTTGCGGTATACCACTAGTAACTGGACTCCAGGATGAACATTTCCCATCAACCACCACCCTCTGTCTTCTTTCAGCAAGCCAATTACTGATCCAAACTGCTATGTCTCCCATAATCCCATTCCTCCGCATTTTGTACAATAGCCTACTGTAGGGAACCTTATCGAATGCTTTGCTGAAATCGATATACACCACATCAACCAGTTTACTCTCATCTACCTGTTTGGTCACCTTCTCAAATAACTCAATAAGGTTTGTGAGGCACGACCTACCCTTCACAAAACCATGCTGACTATCCCTAATCAAATTATTCTTTTCTAGATGATTATAAATCCTATCTCTTATAACCTTTTCCAACACTTTCCCAACAACTGAACTAAGGGTCACTGGTCTATAATTACCAGGACTGTCTCTACTCCCCTTCTTGAACAGGGGAACCACATTTGCTATCCTCCAGCCTTCTGGCACTATTCCTGTAGACAATGACAATTTAAAGATCAATGCCAAAGGCTCGGCAATCTCCTCCCTGGCTTCCCAGAGGATCCGAGGATAAATCCCATCGGGCCAGGGGACTTATCTATTTTCACACTCTGCAGGATTTCTAATACCTCTTCCTTGTGAACCTCAATCCCACCTAGTCTAGTAGCCTGTATCTCAGTATTCTCCTCGACAACATTTTCTAGAGTGAATACTGTTGAAAAATATTCATTTAGTGCTTCCCCTATCTCCTCTGACGCCACACACAACTTCCCACTACTATCCTTGATTGGCCCGAATCTTACTCTCGTCATTCTTTTATGCCTTAAATACCTATAGAAAGCCTTAGGGTTTACCCTGATCCTATCCGCCAACAACTTCTCATGTCTCCTCCTGGCTCTTCTGAACTCTCCCTTTAGGTCTTTCCTGGCTACCTTGTAACCCTCAAGCGCCCTAACTGAGCCTTCACATCTCACCCTAACAGAAGCCACCTTCTTCCTCTTGACCAGAGATTCCACTTCCTTCGTAAACCACGGCTCCCATGCTCTACAGCTTCCTCCCTGTCTGACAGGTACATACTTAGCTAGGACACACAGGAGCTTTTCCTTGAATAAGCTCCACATTTCTAATGTGCCCATCCCCTGTAGTTTCCTTCCCCATCCTATGCTTCCTAAATCTTGCCTAATCGCATCGTAATTGCCTTTCCCCCAGCTGTAACTCTTGCCCAGTGGTGCACACCTATCCATTTCTATCACTAAAGTAAACATAACAGAATTGTGATCGCTATCACCAAAGTGCTCACCTACTTCCAAGTCTAACACCTGGCCAGGCTCATTACCCAGTACCAAATCTAACGTGGCTTCGCCCCTTGTTGGTCTGTCTACATACTGTGTCAGGAAGCCCTCCTGCACACACTGGACAAAAACTGACCCATCTATAGTACTTGTACTATAGTGTTCCCAGTCAATATTTGGAAAGGTGAAGTCCCCCATGACAACTACCCTGTCTCTCTCACTCCTATCGAGAATCATCTTTGCTATCCTTTCCTCTACATCTCTGGAACTATTCGGAGGCCTATCGAAAACTCCTAACAGGGTGACCTCTCCTTTCCTGTTTCTAACCTCCGTCTATACTACCTCAGATGACAAGTCCCCAAACATCCTTTCTGCAACTGTAATACTGTCCTTGACCAACAATGCCACACCTCCCCCTCTTTTACCATCTTCTCTGTTCTTACTGAAACATCTAAATCCTGGAACCTACAACAACCATTCCTGTCCCTGCTCTATCCATGTCTCTGAAATGGCCACAACATCGAAGTCCCAGGTACCAACCCATGCTGCAAGTTCACCCACCTTATTCCGGATGCTCCTGGTGTTGAAGTAGACACGCTTCAAACCAACTTCTTGCTTGTCGGTGCCATCTTGTGTCCCTGAAACCTGATTTCGGACCTCCCTACTCTCAACCCTTTCTATACTCTAACTACAATTTTGGTTCCCATCCCCCTGCTGGATTAGTTTAAACCCACCCCAATAGCCTTAGTGAAACTACCCCCCAGGATATTGGTACCCCTCTGGTTCAGGTGAAGACCATCCTGCTTGTAGAGGTCCCACCTACCCCAGAGAGAGCCTCAATTACCCAAGAATCCAAAACCCTCCCTCCTGCACCATCCCTGTAGCCACGTGTTCAACTCCTCTCTCTCCTTATTCCTCGCCTCACTAGCACATGGCACGGGCAACAAACCAGAGACAACAACTCTGTTCATTCTAGCTCTAAGCTTCTATCCTAGCTCCCTGAATTTCTGCCTTAAATCCCCATCTCTCTTCCTACCTGTGTCGTTGGTGCCTATGTGGACCATGACTTGGGGCTGCTCCCCCTGCCCCTTAGGGATCCCAAAAACACGATCAGAGACATTACGAACCCTGGCACCTGGGAGGCAACACACCAACTGTGAGTCTCTCTCGTCCCCACAGAACCTCCTATCTGTCCCCCTAACTATGGAGTCCCCAGTGACAACTGCTCTGCTCCTCTTCCCCCTTCCCTTCTGAGCAGCAGGGACTGACTCTGTGCCAGAGCCCTGTGCCCTGCTGCTTTCCCCTGGTCAGTCGTCCCCCACAACAGTATCCAAAACGGTATACATATTGTTGAGGGGAATGACCACAGGGGATCTCTGCACTGCCTGCCGGTTCCCTTTCCGTCCCCTGACTGTAACCCATCTGCCTTTTTCTTGTACCTGAGGAGTGACTACCTCCCTGTAACTCCTCTCAATTAACCCCCTCTACCCCTTGAATGATCCGAAGTTCATCCAGCTCCAGCTCCAGTTCCCTAACATGGCTTAAGAGGAGCTGGAGTTGGGTGCACTTCCCGCAGATGTAGTCAGCGGGGATACTAGTGGTGACCCTTACCTCCCACATGGAGGAACATTCACCTGCCATAACCTCTATTCCCACTATTCTACATTCCCAAAGAGACTGTTGAAAAATAAGGAATAAAAAATAAACTCGTTACCTTACCAAGCTGGCACACAGAACCTTTTTTTTGGTTCGAGGAGGAGGATGGGTGGGCGACACGACCCGAGTAGCGTTTCGGGTAACACAACCACACAAATATATGACTTCCCAGAAGTCCTTCGCTCCTCCCTTGCACCTCTCAGCATATGGAGGCCCGACTCCCGAGGTAAGTCCCTTTTAACGCGGGAAAACTCAGCCTTCCCCGCAGCCCTCGCTTCACCACTCCTTCTCTCCTCACCGCTCTGGAAAAATGGAGAAGACTGGAGGACAGCAAATGTTGTCCCCTTGTTCAAGAAATTATAGACCGGTGAGCATTACTTCAACTGTGGGTAAAGTGTTAGAAAGGATTTATAATCATTCAGAAAGGAAAAATTTGATTAGGGATAGATAACATGGCTTTATGAAGGGTAGGTCGTGCCTCACCAACCTTATTGAGCTCTTTGAGATGGTGATGAGGGTAAAGCAGTTGACGAGGTGGAAATGGATTTCAGTAAAGTATTTGATAAGGTTCCCCCGGTAGGCTGTTGTACAAAATAAGGAGGCATGGGATTGAGGGTGATTTTGCGGTTTGGATCAGGAATTGGATAGCTGAAAGAAGACAAAGGTTGGTAGTTAATGGGAAATGTTCATCCTGGAGTTCAGTTACTAGTGGTGTACTGCAAGGATCTGTTTTGGGGCCACTGCTGTTTGTCATTTTTATAAATGACCTGGATGAGGATGTGGAAGAATGGGTTAGTAAATTTGCAGATGACTCTAAGATCTGTGGAGTTGTGGATAGTGACGAAGGATGTTGCAGGTCACAGAGGGACATAGATAAGCTGCAGAGCTGGGCTGAGAGATGGCAAATGGAGTTTAATGTGGAAAAGTGTGAGATGATTCACTTTGGAAGAAGTAACAGGGATGCAGAGTACTGGGTTAATGGTCAGATTCTTGGTAGTGTAGATGAGCAGAGAGATCTCAGTGTCCATGTGCATAAATCCCTGAATGTTTCCACTCAGGTTGACAGGGTTGTTAAGAAGGTGTCCGGTGTGTGAGCTTTTATTGGTAGAGGGATTGAGGTTTGGAACCATGATGTCAGGTTTTAGCTGGACAAAACTCTGGTGCGACTCCCACAGCTACCTAGACTACACCTCCTCCCACCCTGCCCCCTGTAAAAACGCCATCCCATATTCCCAATTCCTTCGTCTCCGCCGCATCTGCTCCCAGGAGAACCAGTTCCAATACCGTACAACCCAGATGGCCTCCTTCTTCAAAGACCGCAATTTCCCCCCAGACGTGATCGACGATGTCCCCCACCACATCTCCTCCACTTCCCGCTCTTCCGCCCTTGAGCCCCGCCCCTCCAATTGCCACCAGGACAGAACCCCACTGGTCCTCACCTACCACCCCACCAACCTCCATGTACAACGTATCATCCGTCGTCATTTCCGCCACCTCCAAACGGACCCCACCACCAGGGATATATTTCCCTCCCCTCCCCTATCAGCATTCCGAAAAGACCACTCCCTCCATGAATCCCTCGACAGATCCACACCCCCCACCAACCCAACCTCCACTCCCGGCACCTTCCCCTGCAACCGCAAGAAATGCAAAACTTGCGCCCGCACCTCCCCCCCTTACTTCCCTCCAAGGCCCCAAGCGATCCTTCCATATCCGCCACAGATTCACCTGCACCTCCACACACATCATTTATTGCATCCTCTGCACCCGATGTGGCCTCCTCTATATTGGGGAGACAGGCCGCCTACTTGCGGAGCATTTCAGAGAACACCTCTGGGACACCCGGACCAACCAACCCAACCACCCTGTGGCTCAACACTTTAACTCCCCCTCCCACTCCACTGAGGACATGCAGGTCCTTGGTCTCCTCCATCGCTAGACCATAGCATCACGACGGTTGGAGGAAGAGCGCCTCATCTTCCGCCTAGGAACCCTCCAACCACAAGGGATGAACTCGGATTTCTCCAGTTTCTAGATTTAGATTACATTACAGTGTGGAAACAGGCCCTTCGGCCCAACAAGTCCACACCGACCCGCCGAAGCGCAACCCACCCATACCCCTACATTTACCCCTTACCTAACACTATGGACAATTTTTAACATGGTCAATTCACCTTACCTGCACATCTTTGGACTGTGGGAGGAAACCGGAGCACCCGGAGGAAACCCACGCAGACACAGGGAGAATGTGCAAACTCCACACAGTCAGTCGCCTGAGGCGGGAATTGAACCCGGGTCTCAGGCGCTGTGAGGCAGCAGTGCTAACCACTTTGCCACCGTGCCGCCCACTAATTCCCTCATTTCCCCTCCCCCCACCTTGTCTCAGTCAAATCCATCAAACTCAGCACCGCCTTCCTAACCTGAGATCTTCTTCCTGACGTCTCCGCCCCCACCCCAGTCTGACCTATCACCCTCACCTTGACCTCTTTCCACCTATCGCATTTCCAACGCCCCTCCCCCAAGTCCCTCCTCCCTACCTTTTATCTTAGCCTGCTGGACACACTTTCCTCATTCCTGAAGAAGGGCTCATGCCCGAAACGTCGATTCTCCTGTTCCCTGGATGCTGCCTGACCTGCTGCGCTTTTCCAGCAACACATTTTCAGCTCTGGTCTCCAGCATCTGCAGACCTCACTTTCTCCTTAAAACTCTGGTGCGGCCACATTTGGAGTATTCCGTACAGTTCTGGTCACTGCATTATAGGAGGATGTGGAATCTCTGGAAAGGGTTCAGGGGAGATTTACCAGGATGTTGCCTGGTTTGGAGGGAAGGTCTTATGAGGAAAGGCTGAGGAACTTGACGCTGTTTTTGTTCAAGAGAAGAAGGTTCAGAGGTAAATTAGTAGAGACACACAAGATGATCAGAGGATTAGATAGGGTGGATAGTGAGAGCCTTTTTCTTCAGATGGTGATGGTTCGCATGAGGGGACATAGCTTTAAATTGAGGGGTGATAGATATGGGACAGATATCATGGGTAAGTTTTTTTACTCAGGGAGTAGTAAGGCTGTGGAACGCCCTGCCTGCAACAGTAGTTGACTTGCCAACTTTAAGGGCATTTAAATGGTCATTGGATAAACATACAGATGAGAATGGAATAGTGTAGGTTAGATGGACTTCAGGTTGGTTCCACAGGTCGGCGCAGCATCGAGGGCCGGAGGGCCTGTACTGCGGTGTAATGTTCAATGTTCTATGAAAGTGAGGGACATAACAACAATCTGGAGAGCTAGCCCAGTACCCTGAGAACTGGGGTGGGTTATCTAACTGCTTCAGTGGCTGCATTTCTCCAACAGTGTCTCGGGTCTGTCTGGGAAGGTGACAGATCTTGATGACAGTGAGGACTGCAAATGCTGGAGTTCAGAGTCAAAACGTGTGGTGCTTGAAAAGCACAGCCAGTCAGGCAGCATCTGAGGAGCAGGGGAATTGATATTTTGGGCATAAGCCCTTAATCAGGAAGGTGGGGGGGGGGGGTGGCAAGAGTGTTGAGAAATAAAAGGGAGAGGTGTGGGGCTGGGGGGAAGGTAGCTAGGAATGCGATAGGTGGATGGAGATGGGAGGTGATGGTGATAGGTTGGAGCAGCGGGTGGAGAGGACAGGTGGCAAGGAAGATGGACAGGTAGAACAGTTTAAGAGGGTAGTGTCAAGTTGGAGGGTTGGATCTGGGATAAGGTGGGGGAAGGGGAGATGAGGAAACTGGTGAAATCGACATAAGTTCCATGTGGTTAGAGGATCCCAAGGCAGGGGATGAGATGTTCTTCCTCCAGTCATTGGGTGGCTAGGATTTGGTGGTGGAGGAGGCCCAGGACTTGCATGTCCTTTGGGGCACTGGGAGGGAGAGTTGAAGTCATCAGCCGCGGGGCATTGGGGTTGTTTAATGTGTGTGTCCCAGAGTTCTCTGAAACATTCCGCACGTTGGAGTCCTGTCTCCCCATTGTAGAGGAGACCACATCAGGAGCAATGAACAGAGGAGATGAAGGGTTTGGAGGTGCAGGAAAATCTCTGCCGGATGTGGAAGGATCCTTTGGGGCCCGGGATGGAGGTGAGGAGGAGGTGTGGGCGAGGGTTATGCACCTCTTTGGGCAGCAAGGGAAGGTGCCAAGAGAGGACGGTGAGTTGGTGGGTGCATGGACCGAATGAGGGAATCACGGATGGAATGGTCTCTGCAGAACGCTGAGAAGGGTGGGGAGGGAAATATATATCTCCGGTGGTGGGGTCTGATTGTCGGTGGCAGAAATGGCAGACGGTGATCCGCTGTATCCAGAGGTTGGTGGGGTGGAAGGTGAGGACTGGGGGCATTCAAGGACAGAGATGCAGGATGTGGAGAAAATGCGCTGGAGGGCATTGTTGACCAGGTAGGAGAAATTGCAGTCCTTGAAGTAGGAGACCTTCTGGATGTTCTGGAGTGGAATTGGTCTGCTTGGGAGAAATGGCAGAGATGGAGGAATTGAGAGTAAAGGATAGTGTTTTTATAGGAGGGGAGTGGGAGGAGGTGTAGTCCAGGTAGTTGTGGAAGTTGATGGGTTTGTAGTAGACGTCCGTGTTGAGTCGGTCATTGGAAATGGAGATGGAGAGGTCCAGGAAGGGGAGGGAGGTGTCCGAGATGGTCCAGTTGAACTTAAGGTTGGGTGGAATATGTCAGTGAAATAGATGAACTGTTCAATCTCCTCATACGAACATGAGATGGCATCAATAACAGTTATCGATGTAGCGGAGGAAAAGGTGCCAGCGTAGCTGCAGAAGATAAACTGTACCACGTAGCTGAGGCCTGTACGGGTGCCCATGGCTACCCCTTTGGTCTGAAGAAAGTGAGAGGATTCCAAGGAGAAATTGTTTTTTTTTTAGATAGATTACTTACAGTGTGGAAACAGGCCCTCCGGCCAAACAAGTCCACACCGACCCACCGAAGAACAACCCACCCAGACCTATTCCGCTATGTTTACCTCTTCACCAAATACTACGGGCTATTAAGCATGGCCAATTCAGCTGACCTGCGCATCTTTGGACTGTGGGAGGAAACCAGAGCACCTGGAGGAAACCCACGCAGACACGGGGAGAATGTGCAAACTCCACACAGAGAGTCGCCTGAGCGGGAATTGAACCCGGGTCTCTGGCGCTGTGAGGCAGCAGTGCTAACCACTGTGTCACCGTGCCTCCCCTAATGAGGGTGAGGACCAGTTCAGCCAATTGAATGAGTGTGTCGGTGGAAGGGTACTGGTTGGGTCAGCGGGAGAGGAAGAAACGAGGGCTTGGAGGCCCTGGTCTTGGTGGATGGAGGTGTATAGGGACTGGATGTCCATGGTGGAGATGAGGCATTGGGGGCCAGGGAAACGAAAGTCATGGAGGTGGAGGATGTGGGGGGTGTCCTGAATGTACGTGGGGAGATCCTGGACCAAGTGGGACAGGATGGTGTCGAGGTATGCAGAGATAGGGTTGGTGGGGCAGGAGCAGGTTCGAGATGTTGGGTGGACCGGGGCGGTCAGATTTGTGAATTTTGGGGAGGAGATAGAACCGGGAGGTGTGGGATTCCCAGACAATGAGGTTGGAGGTTCTTGGTGGGAAATCCCTTGAGGTAATGAGGTTGTGTCCAGTCCGGGAGATGATGGTTTGGTGATGGGAGGCGATGTCGTGGTCGAAGGTGCAGTAGACGGAGATATCTGTGAGTTGGTGCCTGGCTTCAGCAGTGTAGAGGTCAGTGCGCCAAACCAACACTGCGCCCCCTTTGTCCACTGGTTTGATGGTGAGGTCGGGATTGGAGCAGAGGGAGTGGAGGGCTGCGGGTTGTGAGGGTGAGAGGTTGGAGTGGGGGAGGGAGGTAGACAGGTTGAGGAGGTTAATGTCATGGCAACAGTTGGAAATGAAGAGGTCAAGGGCGGGTAACAGACCGACATGGAGTGTCCAGGCGAATGGAGCGTTTTGGAGGTGGGAGAAGGGGTCCTCTGGGGGCGTGTGTGAGTCCTGGTAGGAAAAGTAAGCCTGGAGGTGGAGGAATACAAATTCGATGTCACAATGCGTGTTGAATTTGTTGATCCGGGAGCGTAGAGGGATGAAGGTAAGTCCTTTACTGAGGACTGATCGTTCATTCGCAGTGAGGGGCTGGTCTGTGGGGGATGGTAAAAGTAGGGCAGGGCTGGGAGCTAGGAGGGTTGGAGGTGGGAGTGGGGGCAGAGACTGTCTCTGGAGTGAGTGTGGCCATGGTATTGTGGATGGTGTCACCAAAGGAAGTGAGTGTCACCTACAATTAATATATTCAAGTCTGAAGTGGAATTTGAACCTGGAATCTAGAAACCTGTAGCTCAGAAGCATGAATGCCACCGACTGAGCCCGAGCTGACATATACACAAATAATAGATTGAATGCAAGGAAAGGCAAGAATCGTAAATAAACAGAGTAAATAAACATCGTGACAGCTGCAGAAGTCAGTGGGTGAACAAAGAGTGCAGTAACAATACAGTCCAGCTGGTGGTGCTGCTGAGCCGGATTTCTTCTCAGCATCACCAGCAGGTGGCGGTAGTATCACACTAAAACATTATTGACAATTTAAAACCATGTGACTGACTTCATAATGATTTTGAAAATGTTATCAGACTTTCAGGAAAACTGCTTAAGACATGGTATCAAAGAAAACCTTTCTATTAAGAATCCTGTGGACTGAGATACCTCCCATGGTTGAAGATCCAGCCAATCCCATTGTCTTGGCTGACTAAGAAAAAATGCTAACTTAGGCAAAGCAGAAAGGTGCAATCGTGCTTATGTAACCAGGTGAATACTGAAATAGAGAAAACTCCATCAAATCTTCACACCTTTCATAAACATCATTCAAGATTCTGAAGATGCAACATACTGAACAAAAACATTAATTCTGTTTCTCTCTTCACAGATGCTGCCAGACCTGCTGAGTTTCTAACATCCACAGTATTTTGCTTTTACACAGATCCATAATTTTGCAGTGTGGAGTACATCAGCTTTACGGCAGTCATTTTACATTACTTGGTTAGAGACAACAAAACTGCAGATGTTGGAATCCAAAGGAGACAGGTAGGAGGCTGGGGGAACACAGCAAGCCAGGCAGCATCAGGAGGGACAGGCAGGAGGCTGGGGGAACACCGCAAGGCAGGCAGCATCAGGAGGGACAGGCAGGAGCTGGGGGAACACCGCAAGCCAGGCAGCATCAGGAGGGACAGGCAGGAGCTGGGGGAACACAGCAAGGCAGGCAGCATCAGGAGGGACAGGCAGGAGGCTGGGGGAACACAGCAAGGCAGGCAGCATCAGGAGGGACAGGCAGGAGCTGGGGGAACACAGCAAGGCAGGCAGCATCAGGAGGGACAGGCAGGAGCTGGGGGAACACAGCAAGGCAGGCAGCATCAGGAGGGACAGGCTGGAGGAATACAGCAAGCCAGGCAGCATCAGGAGGGACAGGCAGGAGGCTGGAGGAACACAGCAAGCCAGGCAGCATCAGGAGGGACAGGCAGGAGCTGGGGGAACACAGCAAGGCAGGCAGCATCAGGAGGGACAGGCAGGAGGCTGGGGGAACACAGCAGGGCAGGCAGCATCAGGAGGGACAGGCAGGTCCTGGGGGAACACAGCAAGCCAGGCAGCATCAGGAGGGACAGGCAGGAGCTGGGGGAACACAGCAAGCCAGGCAGCATCAGGAGGGACAGGCAGGAGCTGGGGGAACACAGCAAGCCAGGCAGCATCAGGAGGGACAGGCAGGAGCTGGGGGAACACAGCAAGCCAGGCAGCATCAGGAGGGACAGGCAGGAGGCTGGAGGAACACAGCAAGCCAGGAAGCATCAGGAGGGACAGGCAGGAGCTGGGGGAACACAGCAAGCCAGGCAGCATCAGGAGATGGAGAAGTCTATATTTTGTGTGTAGCCCTTCTTCAGGACTGTCGGTGGGTGTAAGGGGAGCTGCAATGGTGTAGTGGCAGGGAGAAAGGAACTTTACTTCCAAGTAACAATTTTTTTAAAACAAAAAGAAAAATTGCTGCAGAAACCCAGCAGGTCTGTGGAGAGAAAAGAGAGTAAACATTTTGAGTCCAGTGTCCCTTCTTTGGATCATTCAGAGAAATCACAGATTCAGCGCTACCGCTATGCTGACTTTCTCAAGCAATTTCTGGTTTTGTTTCAGGTCTTCAGCAACCTCAGCTCTTTGTTCAATTTTTTTAAATGTTGGATGAGGGACTGAATATTTAATCTTAAAGTAACGCAATATTAAATTTTAACAGGTTCCTGGCTGAACCTTACTTCCAGTGACATCACTGACTCAGTAGTGTACTGAACTGAATTAATAGGAGCTCAGTTCTTAAAATGTGCTTTGTATTTTTTTTATTTTAAAATAAATCTTTATATACCAGTGATTACACTTCAAAATTTCTTGCATTGCAGCATAAATCGGTGAATAAACAAAGTAGCAAATCGAATATTGGATTTTATAGCTGAAGGAATAGAATATAAAGGTAAGGAAGCATTGTTGCAACTATGTAAGATACAGGTGAGACCACACCTGGAGTATTGTGCACTGTTGTGACCCCCATATATGGGAAAAATGTAGTGGTACTGGAGGCAGTTCAGAGGAGGTTCACGAGATTGATGCTCGAGATGAGGGGTTTGTCGTATGAACATAGTTTGAACAGTTTAGGCCTACACTCTCTGGAATTTATAAGAATGAAGGGAGGGCAAATTGAGGTAATCAAGATGATAGAAGGTGTGGACAAAATAGACGTGGAGTGGATGCGTCCTCGTGGGCCATTCGAGGACAAGAGATCATGGTCTTATGATAAGGGGCTGCAAATTTAAAACAGAGTTGAGGAGAAACCACTTCCCCCAAAGGGTTGTGAATCTGTGGAATTCGCTATCCCAAAGTTGCAGTGGATGTTGGGACAGTGAGTAAATTTAAGGAGGAGTTAGACAGATTTTTAATTGGTAATAGGTCGAAAGAATATGGGGTGAAGGCAGGAAAATGGGAGTGAGGAGCATATCAGCCATGATCAAATGGTGGGGCAAACTCGATAGGCCAAATGGCCTAATTCTGCTCTTACAGTGTGCGTCCTTATAAACATATGAAAAAACGGCAGTAACAATAATTTGGAGGAGCCGGTGTTGGACTGGGGTGGACACAGTTAAAAATCACACAACCCCCAGGTTATAGTCCAACAGGTTTAATTGGAAGCACTAGCTTTCGAAGCGCTGCTCCTTCATCAGGTGGTTGTGGAGCAGGACCATAAGAGACAGAATTTATAGCAAAAGGTTACAGTGTCATGCGGCTGAAATATATTAAACAAACTTAGAATGGTTTTGCTAGTTTCAGTTCATTAATATGTAAATCCCAGAACTCAATTTTCAAGTGACATTCTCAAGATAACTTCAGGCTTTCCAATTTCGGAAACTTAGATTTACATATTAATGAACCAAAACTAACAAAACCATTCTAAAAGATGAAAGACTTCATCTAAGTTTATTTAATATATTTCAGCTGCATTGACACTGTAATCTTTTGCTATAAATTCTGTGTCTACTCCACAATCACCTGATGAAGGGGCAGCGCTTCGAAAGCTAGTGCTTCCAAATAAACCTGTTGGACTATAACCTGGTGTTGGGTGATTTTTAACTAGTGCTTCCAAGTAATAATAATACAGGCCAGCTGGTGGTGCTGCTGAGCTGGAGTCCTCCTCAGCATCACCAGCAGACGGCGGTAACTAAAACACTGACAATTTAAAACTGTATGACTCATTTTGTAATGATTTTGAAAATGTCATTAGGCTTTCAAGGAATCTGCTTAAGACATGGTATTAAAGAAAACTGTTTTACTTGAGAATCCTATGGACTGAGATACCTTCTGTAGTTCAGCGTCAGTCCCATTGTCTTGGCTGACACAGAAAGAATGGTATTCTGGATCAGTGGTGCTGGAAGAGCACAGCAGTTCAGGCAGCATCCAAGGAGCTTCGAAATCGACGTTCCGGGCAAAAGCCCTTCATCAGGAATAAAGGCAGTGAGCCTGAAGCGTGGAGAGATAAGCTAGAGGAGGGTGGGGGTGGGGAGAGAGTAGCATCGAGTACAATAGGTGAGTGGGGGAGGGGATGAAGGTAATAGGTCAGGGAGGAGAGGGTGGAGTGGATAGGTGGAAAAGGAGATAGGCAGGTAGGACAAGTCTGGACAACTCAAGGGACAGTGCTGAGCTGGAAGTTTGAAACTAGGGTGAGGTGGGGGAAGGGGAAATGAGGAAGCTGTTGAAGTCCACATTGATGCCCTGGGGTTGAAGTGTTCCGAGGTGGAAGGCGAGGCATTCTTCCTCCAGGTGCCTGGTGGTGAGGGAACAGCGGTGAAGGAGGCCCAGGACCTCCATGTCCTCGGCAGAGTGGGAGGGGGAGTTGAAATGTTGGGCCATGGGGCGGTGTGGTTGATTGGTGCGGGTGTCCCGGAGATGTTCCCGAAAGCGCTCTGCTAGGAGGCGCCCAGTCTCCCCAATGTAGTGGAGACTGCATCGGGAGCAACAGATACAATACATGATATTGGTAGATGTGCAGGTAAAACTTTGATGGATGTGGAAGGCTCCTTTAGGGCCTTGGATGGAGGTGAGAGAGGAGGTATGGGCACAGGTTTTATAGTTCCTGCATTGGCAGGGGAAGGTGCCAAGATGGGAGGGTGGGTTGTTGGGGGGCGTGGACCTGACCAGGTAGTCACGGAGGGAACGGTCTTTGCGGAAGACGGAAAGGGGTGAGGAGGGAAATATATCCCTGGTGGTGGGGTCTGTTTGGAGGTGGCGGAAAAGTCGGCGGGTGATTTGGTTTATGCGAAGGTTGGTAGGGTGGAAGGTGAGCACCAGGGGGGTTCTGTCCTTGTTACGGTTGGAGGGGTGGGGTCTGAAGGCAGAGGTGCGGGATGTAGACAAGATGCGTTGGAGGGCATCTTTAATCACGTGGGAAGGGAAATTGCGGTCTCTAAAGAAGGAGGCCATCTGGTGTGTTCTGTGGTGGAACTGGTCCTCCTGGGAGCAGATCCGGCGGAGGCGGAGGAATTGGGAATACGGGATGGCATTTTTGCAAGAGGTAGAGTGGGAAGAGGTGTAATCCAGGTAGCTGTGGGAGTCGGTGGGTTTGTAAAAAATATCGGTGTCAAGTCGGTCGTCATTAATGGAGATGGAGAGGTCCAGGAAGGGGAGGGAGGTGTCAGAGATGGTCCAGGTAAATTTAAGGTCAGGGTGGAAGGTGTTGGTGAAGTTGATGAATTGCTCAACCTCCTCGCGGGAGCACGAGGTGGCGCCAATGCAGTCATCAATGTAGCGGAGGAAGAGGTGGGGAGTGGTGCCGGTGTAATTACGGAAGATGGACTGTTCTACATAGCCAACAAAGAGACAGACATAGCTTGGGCCCATACGTGTGCCCATGGCTACCCCTTTGGTCTGGAGGAAGTGGGAGGATTCAAAGGAGAAATTGTTAAGGGTGAGGACCAGTTCGGCCAAACGAATGAGAGTGTCGGTGGAGGGGTACTGTTGGGGACGTCTGGAGAGGAAAAAACGGAGGGCTTGGAGGCCCTGGTCATGGCGGATGGAGGTGTAGAGGGATTGGATATCCATGGTGAAGATGAGGCATTGGGGGCCGGGGAAACGGAAGTCTTGGAGGAGGTGGAGGGTGTGGGTGGTGTCTTGAACGTATGTGGGGAGTTCCTGGACTAGGGCGGATAGGACAGTGTCGGGGTAGGTAGAGATGAGTTCAGTGGGGCAGGAGCATGCTGAGACAATGGGTCGGCCAGGGTGGTCAGGCTTGTGGATCTTGGGAAGGATGTAGAACCGGGCAGTGCGGGGTTCCCGGACTATGAGGTTGGAAGCTGTGGGTGGGAGATCTCCTGAGGTGATGAGGTTCTGTATGGTCTAGGAGATGATGGTTTGGTGATGGGGGGTGGGGTCATGGTCAAGGGAGCAGTAGGAAGAGGTGTCCTCGAGTTGACGTTTGGCTTCAGCGGTGTAGAGGTCAGTGCGCCAGACTACCACTGCGCCCCCTTTATCCGCTGGCTTGATGGTGAGGTTGGGATTAGAGCAGAGGGATTGGAGGTCTGCGCGTTGTGAGGGTGAGAGGTTGCAGTGGGGGAGGGGGGTAGACAGGTTGAGGCAGTTAATGTCCCGGCGGCAGTTGGAAATGAAGAGGTCGAGGGCAGGGTAATAGGCCAGCGCGGGGTGTCCAGGTGGATGCAGTGTGTCGGAGGTGGGCGAAGGGGTCCTCGGAAGGTGGGCGGGAATCCTGATTGTGAAAGTAAGCTCAGAGGGGGAGGCAACGGAAGAATTGTTCGATGTCACGGCGTGTATTAAATGCGTGGACAGAGGGGGATGAAGGTGAGTCCTTTGCTGAGGACTGATCGTTCATCCTCAGTGAGGGGGAGGTCTGGGGGAATGGTGAAAACTCGGCAGGGCTGGGAGCTGGGATCTGGTTTGGGTGTAGAGCTGGGAGTGGGGGCGGAACCTGTAACGAGTGGGTGTGATGGTGGGGGAAATGGGGGTGGAGTCATGAGCAGGGGTAGTGTTCCCCTCGGTGTTCTTGGGGGTGGGGATAGTGACAGTGGGGTCTGTGGGGGGCATGTCAGCAGAATGCAGGTGAGTGGCGCTGGTGGGGGCGGAGGTGTGGTGACCACGGCAGTAGGGGTGGCGGAAGTCGCTGAGCATGTGGCATCAGCGATGATGTGAGGGGCGGAAGTGATGTCACGTGTGATGCATGAGGAATTGTGAGGGGTGGAAGTGGTTGTGGGATTGGCCATGATGGTAATCTGGGCACTTCCTTGTGTCTTTGTTCAAGTTATAGTTAAACAACTTGCTCCAGCACTTTACCATAGTCCTCCTCCGGGGCAGGATGGACTGGAATCTGAACCATCTCAACTCAGAAGTAAGTGTCACAAAAGCTTTACCATGTTACCAATCATGTAACACTGATATCAGTTACTTACTTCATATGTGATGGTTTGTGAATTAACCCTAACTGCTCTGGAGAAAGTTAAAAATCACACAACACCAGGTTGTAGTCCAACAGGTTTAATAGGAAGCACACTAGCTTTCGGAGCATCAGTCACCTGATGAAGGAGCGTCGCTCCGAAAGCTAGTGCTTCCAATTAAACCTGTTGGACTACAACCTGGTGTTGTGTGATTTTTAACTTTGTACACCCCAGTCCAACACCGGCATCTCCGAGTCATGCTCTGGAGAAAGTGGTGAACTGCTTTCTTGAAACTTTGCAGTTCATTTGGTACAGAGATATTGGCAATGAGTGACCCAATGACAGTGAGGAACGACGATATATTTCCGAGTCGCAATGGTATGTGGCTGGGAGTTGGTACTCTCCCCAGTTCTCTGCTGCACTTGTCCTTTTAGATGATAGAGGTCCTGGGTTTGGAAGATGCTAAGCTTTTGTGAGTCATAGCAATACATCGTAGTAATACGGCGGGGGAGGGGGGCGGCATATGCGCTCAGATGGCGGGAGGTAGCAATGTGAGCCATGGAACCCCCAAAGATTAGCAAGGCACCGCCATCCAGCAAGGAAACCGAGACAAGAGGCACCCAGAAAGAAGGACAGGCCGGAGTGGGTCAGACGGCAGCCAATGTGGACGCACAGCAACCAACTCGACCTCCAGCTGGACAGACGGAGGCAATGGAGGAGGAGAAAACCAAGGAGCCAGGGAAATACAACAGGAAAAGGAAAAGCCGCCAGGCCCCCAACAACTCTCAGCAAAGCAGAAACAGATGGCTATATGTGGATGACAGCAGCAGCTCCTCTGATGGTGAAGAGGGGCAGAAGGATGGCCATCATCAGAAAAAGCAGCATGGGAGATATAGAGAGGTGTGCCCCCAACCTGGAAACAACAGACTCCCCCACCCCCTCCTCCCTCTACTGAGGGGCCTAATAAAGTCCAGCCCCCACCTGGTGAGAACCAGGGGGTACCCACTGCTCCACAGCTTCAGATAACTGGGAGCCGCGATCGTCTGGCAGCCCCACTGTCACACTCCGAACCGGACTCTACTGACCCTGGGCTCACCAGAGCGGGGAAATGGCTCCAGCTGGGGATCTGGACAGCTATCTCAGCCCTGCAAGGGTCCAACAGTTCTCCCACAGCACAGGGATGCAGACAGATCCCCCGAGAGACAGGACCTTTGGTGCATGGATATTGGCAACCTTGTAAACTTTAAAATGGGTGTTAAAATTGCCAGCATTAATGTGCATAGTGTTAAATCTTCCACTGTGTCTCCATGTTGGCTTTCCTGGCCAATGTTAAACCTGATGTCCTGTTTCTGCAGGAATGTGGGATACCGCACCTCAGCAGTTACAGGAGATGGCCGAGCTTGTGGGCCCATGGGCGGTCAGTTTGGTCGGGGGGCAATGATAACCGCTCCTCCGACCTGGGTATCCTGTTGCGAGGAGGCAACTTCACCATCTCCGAGGTTAAGGAGATGGTGGGCGGGCACCTCCTCGTCACTGATGTAATGTACAGAGACTGATTAATGTGTACCAACGGGTAAGAGGGAACAGTTGGCCATTCTGCAGCACCTTCCATTGTTGCTGGCTCCATCCAGGCCAGTCGTTCTGGCCAGAGACTTCAACTGTATCATTGATACAGACAGATCGCTAGAGGTATATGTAAGCATGCTTCTGGCAGGTACCATGAGTGAATCCATGAGGAAAGGCACTATCACCCTCATCTACAAGCGGAAGGGGGAGAGGGAGGAGATTAGAAACTGGCGACCGATCTCACTGTTAAATGTGGATTACAAAATCTTGTCAAAGGTCCTTGTCAACCAGGTCAGTTCTGCTCTGGGATCGGTGATTTAGCCCGATGATGGCCATCCTTCTGCCCCTCTTCAAATGTGTGCTGTGCCGGGCAGACGATCACACTCCTCAAGGATACAATTGCCAATGTGCAGGCCTGGGGGTGGACACCTGCCTCATCAGCCTGGACCAGGAGAAAGCCTTTGACAGGATACCACACATCTACATGAGAGATGTTCTCTCCAAAATGGGCTTTAGGGAGGGAATCTGCAATTGGATCAGACTGCTCTACACTAACATTGTCAGTGCAGTCTCAATTGATGGGTGGGAATCAGATAGCTTTCAGTCAGATCTGGAGTCAGGCAGGGCTGCCCTCTCTCTCCTGCCTTGTTTGTGTGCTGCATAGAGCCATTTGCCGAGTCCACCAGGAAGGATGCGAGCCTGAGAGGGGTGACTATTCCTGGCAGAGGGGGCCTGCAGGTTAAGGCCTCCCTGTACATGGATGACGTCGCCGTTTTCTGCTCGGATTCGCTGTCCATGCACAGACTCTTGTGCATATGTGACCAGTTCGAACGGGCCTCGGGGGCCAAGGTAAACCAAGGCAAGAGCGAGGCCATGCTCTTCAAGAACAGGGCTGACCAATCATCTATCCCCTTCACCGTCAGGACAGAGCACCTGAAGGTGCTGGGTATTTGGTTTGGAGTGGTTTGGGTGTATACCAAGACTAAGGTGAGGCAGACATTGGGTAGATGGGAGCACCTGTCACTCTCCATGGTGGGTAAACACCTTGCTCTTCATTGGTGAGGCACTCTCAGCGTTGTTATATGTGGCACAGGTCTGGATTATTCCACGATTCTAGATTAGAGTGGTGCTGGAAAAGCACAGCAGTTCAGGCAGCATCCGAGGAGCAGGAAAATCAACTTTTCGGGTAAAAGCCCTTCATCAGGAATACAGGCAGAGAGCCTGAAGGGTGGAGAGATAAATGAGAGGAGGGTGGGGGTGGGGAGAAAGTAGCATAATGTACAATAGGTGAGTGGGGATGAAGTTCAGGGAGGAGGATGGGGAAAGGTAGCAAAGAGTACAATGGGTGAATGGGTGTGGGGATGAAGGTGATAGGTTAGAAAGTAGGGTGGAGTGGATAGGTGGAAAGGAAGATTGGCAGGTAGGACAAGTCATGGGAACAGTGCTGAGCTGGAAGTTTGGAACTGGGGTGAGGTGGTGGAAGGGGAAATGAGGAAATTGGTGAAGTCCACATTGATGCCCTGGGGTTGAAGTGTTCCGAGGTGGAAGATGATGCGTTCTTCCTCCAGGCGTCTGGTGGTGAGGGAGCTGCGGTGAAGGAGGCCGAGGACCTGCATGTCCTCGGCAGAGTGGGAGAGGGAGTTGAAATGTTGGGCCACAGGGCGGTGTGGTTGATTGGTGCAGGTGTCCCAGAGATGTTCCCTAAAGCGCTCTGCTAGGAGGTGCCCAGTCTCCCCAATGTAGAGGAGACCGGATCGGGAGCAACAGATATAATAAATGATATTGGTGGACGTGCAGGTAAAACTTTGATGGATGTGGAAGGCTCCTTTAGGGCCTTGGATGAAGGTGAGGGAGGAGGTGTGGGCACAGGTTTTGCAATTCCTGCGATGGCAGGGAAAAGTGCCAGGACAGGAGGGTGGGTTGTTGGGGGGCATGGACCTGACCAGGTAGTCACAGAGGGAACGGTCTTTGCAGAAGACGGAAAGGGGTGGGGAGGGAAATATATCCCTGGTGGTGGGATCCGTTTGGAGGTGGCGGAAATGTCGGCGGATGATTTGGTTTATGCGAATGTTGGTAGGGTGGAAGGTGAGCACCAGGGGTGTTCTGTCCTTGTTACGGTTGGAGGGGTAGGGTCTGAAGGCGGATGTGCGGGATGTGGACGAGATGCGTTGGAGGGCATCTTTAACCACGTGGGCAGGGAAATTGCGGTCTCTAAAGAAGGAGGCCATCTAGTGTGTTCTATGGTGGAACTGGTCCTCCTGGGAGCAGTTACGGCGGACACAGAGGAATTGGGAATACGGGGATGGCATTTTTGCAGGAGGTAGGGTGGGACGAGGTGTAATCCAGGTAGCTGTGGGAGTCGGTGGATTTGTAAAAAATGTCGGTGTCAAGTTGGTCTTCATTAATGGAGATGGAGAGGTCCAGGAAGGGGAGGGAGGTGTCAGAGATGGTCCAGGTAAATTTAAGGTTAGGGTGGAATGTGTTGGTGAAGTTGATGAATTGCTCAACCTCCTCGCGGGAGCACGAGGTGGTGCCAATGCAGTCATCAATGTAGTGGAAGAAGAGGTGGGGAGTGGTGCCGGTGTAATTATGGAAGATCAACTGTTCTACGCAGCCAACAAAGACACAGGCATAGCTGGGCCCATACGGGTGCCCATAGCTACCCCTTTGGTCTGGAGGAAGTGGGAGGATTCGAAGGAGAAATTTTTAAGGGTGAGAACCAGTTTGGCCAAACGAATGAGAGTGTCGGTGGAAGGGTACTGTTGGGGATGTTGGGAGAGGAAGAAACGGAGGGCTTGGAGGCCCTGGTCATGGAGGATAGAGGTGTAGAGGGATTGGATATCCATGGTGAAGATGAGGTGTGGGGGGCCGGAGAAACGGAAGTCTTGGAGGAGGTGGAGGGCATGGGTGGTGTCTCAAAAGTATGTGGGGAGTTCCTGGACTAGGGGGGATAGGACAGTGTCGATGTAGAGATGAGTTCAGTGGGGTCCTTTTTCACAGAGGGAACAGTCTTTGTGGAAGGCAGAAAGGGGTAGGGATTTTTTCATGATTATTCCCCGAACCTGCTCCGTCACAGTCAACCATGTGGAGGTCGAAGATGGATTATGTCTGAAGGGACATCATGTACAAAGATCTAGGGAAAGGGGGAAAAGACACACCTGACGCTACCCTCACCCTGATAGCCACCTTTGTGTGTTGCTGCGTCAAGTATGGATTCCTGGTACACAAACACCAAGTGTCACTACACACTGAGGTTCTACCTGTCCCTGGTATTGCGAAGGACAGGCCTGGCCTTGCTGCCGCGGAACGCTCCAAGTAGTTGGACCGTTCCGTATCACCTGTCCTTCGTGGAGAAATTTGTGAAGGAAAACACCTTTGACTGTAAGTCCATCGGAAGTGGTCAGCATATAGTGTCCTTGAGACCCTTCGGGAAAAATACTACAAGGATCGGTGCTGGGTCCTCTACTTTTTGTCATTTACATAAATGATTTGGATGCGAGCATAAGAGGTACAGTTAGTAAGTTTGCAGATGACACCAAAATTGGAGGTGTAGTGGACAGCGAAGAAGGTTACCTAAGATTACAACAGGATCTTGACCAGATGGGCCAATGGGCTGAGAAGTGGCAAATGGAGTTTAATTCAGATAAATGCGAGGTGCTGCATTTTGGGAAAGCAAATCTTAGCAGGACTTATACAGTTAATGGTAAGGTCCTACGGAGTGTTGCTGAACAAAGACATCTTGGAGTGCAGGTTCACAGCTCTTTGAAAGTGGAGTCGCAGGTAGATAGGATAGTGAAGAAAGCGTTTGGTATGCTTTCCTTTATTGATCAGAGTATTGAGTACAAGAGTTGGGAGGTCATGTTACGGCTGTACAGGACATTGGTTAGGCCACTGTTGGAATATTGCGTGCAATTCGGGTCTCCCTCCTATTGGAAGGATGTTATGAAATTTGAAAGGTTTCAGAAAAGATTTACAAGGATCTTGCTAGGGTTGGAGGATTTGAGCTATAGGAAGAGGCTGAATAGGCTAGGGCTGTTTTCCCTGGAGTGCCAGAGGCTGAGGGGTGACCTTATAAAGGTTTATAAAATTATGAGGGGCATTGAGAGTATAAATATCTTTTCCCTGGGGCGTGGGAGTCCAGAACGAGAGGGCATTTGGGTGAGAGGGGAAAGATATAAAAGAGACCTAAGGGACAACTTTTTCACACAAAGGGTGGTGCGTGTATGGAATGAGCTGCCAGAGAAATTGGTGGAGGCTGGTACAATTACAACATTTAAAAGACATTTGGATGGGTATATGAATCGGAAGAGTTTGGAGGAATACGAGCCAGGTGCTTGCAGGTGGGACTAGATTGGGTTGGGATATCTGGTCAGCATGGACAGGTTGGACTGAAGGGTCTGTTTTCATGCTGTACATCTCTGTGACTCTATGACTCTAAAAGGAGAGGGCAGATCCTGTTGAGCAGTTCCCTGGGCAGACTGTCAAAGTCATTTGGCAGAACACCTCATCGCCAGAACTTTCAAACAAGCACCAGGACATCATGTCCTGTCAGATCCTTTATGCACCCCTAACTCTCTGCACCACTGCACGCTGCCCTCGAAGTGGCTGCGGGGGTGAACGAGACTGTCACACACCTCCTTCTGGAATGTGCCCATGCAAAAGGAATGCAGTAGGGTTTATCGAGTCTCATCCCGAGTAGCTCTGTGACACGGCTCTCCATGACACTGAGACATACATCAACTGTGCCTGGAGCACCATCAACTCAGTGAAAGACACTCTTTGTCTGCCTGAAACTTGTTGATCTTCCAAAGCAAGGAGTTGACTCCGACCGAGGGTTGCAGCCTGGCACATTCCCAGGTCCAGGAGAACGTACTGAGGGAGACACTAAAGTTTGAAGCAGGTGTCGCCAAGGCACAGTGGGGTGAGGCCACTGTCTGAGGTCTTTCTGCTGAAGGGAAATGGGGGTCCGTTCAGTTATCAGACCCTCCTAGTGTGTAAAATATATGTATATATTAGTATCGCATGTATGAGACTTTGGCAGGTAGTATCAAGGAAAACCTTAAAACTTTCTATAGGTATATCAGGAATAAAAGAATGATTGAGTAGGATTATAGCCACTCAAGGATAGTCGTGGGAAGTTGTGCTTGGAGTCCAAGGAGATAGGAGAGAACCTAAATGAATATTTTTCATCAGTATTCACACTGGAAAATGACAATGTTGTCAAGGAGAATAGTGAAATACAGGCTATTAGACTAGACAGATTTAAGGTGCAGAAGGAGAAGGTGTTAACAATTCTGGAAAGTGTGAAAATAGCTAAGTCCCCTGGGCTGGGTGGGATTTATCATAGGATTCTGTGGGAAGCCAGGGAGGAGATTGCAGAATCTTTGGCTTTGATTTTTATGTTGTCATTGTCTGCAGGAATAGTGCCAAAAGACTGGAAGATAGCAAATGTCATCCCCTTGTTCAAGAAGGGGAGTAGAGACAACCCTGGTAATTATAGACCAGTGAGCTTTTCTTCAGTTGTGGGTAAAGTGTTGGAAAGGATTGTAAGAGATAGGATTTATAATTATCCAGAAAGGAATAATTTGATTAGGGATAGTCAACATGGTTTTGTGAAGGGTAGGTCGTACCTCACAAACCTTATTAAGTTCTTTGAGAAGGTGACCAAACAGGTGGATGAGAGTGAAATGGTTGATGTGGTGTACATGGATTTCAGTAAAGCATTTGACACAGTTCCCCACAGTAGGCTCTTGCAGAAAATACAGAGGAATGGGATTGAGGGTGATTTAGCAGTTTGGATCAGAAATTGGCTGGTTGTATAAGACAGAGGGTGGTGGTGGATGGGAAATGTTCATCCTAGAGTTCAGTTACTAGTGATGCACCGCAAGGATCTCTTTTGGGGCCACTGCTGTTTGTCATTTTTATAAATGACCTGGATGAGGGTGTAGAAGGGTGGGTTAGCAAATTTGCGGATGACACTATAGTCAATGGAGTGGTGGACAGTGTGGAAGGATGTTGCAGGTTACAGAAGGACATAGATAAGCTGCAGAGCTGGGCTGAGAGGTGGCAAATGGAGTTTATGCAGAAAAGTGCAAGGTGATTCACTTTGGAAGGAGGAACAAGAATACAGAGTACTGGGCTAATGGTAAGATTCTTGGTAATGTGGATGAGCACAGAGATCTCGTTGTTCATGTGCATAGATCCCTGAATTTGCCACCCAGGTTGATAGGGTTGTTAAAAAAGTGTCCAGTGTGTTAGCTTTTATTGGTAGAGGGATTGAGTTTTGGAGCCATGAGGTCATGTTGCAGCTGTACAAAACTCTGGTGTGGCCACACTTGGAGTATTGCGTATAATTCTGGTCGCTCAATATATAAGAAGGATGTGGAAGCATTGGAAAGGGTGCAGAGATTTACCAGGGTGCAAATGGTATGGAGGGAAGGTCTTATGAGGAAAGGCTGAGGAACTTGAGGCTTTTCGTTAGAGAGAAGAAGGTTGAGAGATGACTTAATAGAGACATACAAGATGATCAGAGGATTCGATATGGTAGACAGTGAGAGCCTTTTTCCTCGGATGGTGATGGCTAGCACGAGGGGACATAGCTTTAAATCAAGGGGTGATAGATACAGAACAGATGCCAGAAGTAGGTTCTTTACTCCAAGAGTAGTAAAGGCGTAGAACGCCCTGCCTGCAACAGTAGTAGACTCGCCAGCTTTAAGGGCATTTACATGGACATTGGATAAACATGTGGACGATAATGGAATAGTGTAAGTTAGAGGTGCTTCAGATTGTTGTGCCACTCTGTGAAACCATCGAGGGCTAAAGGACCTGTACTGCGCTGTAATGTTCTATGTTGTGTTCTATGACTATCTACAAAACCAAAGTCAAACTCCAACATTTTGTGTGTCTACTAGATATGCAACTAGACAAAATGGAACTGCTTTTGTGTCAATGTAATATACAAAGAGACTTTTTTTATGAATAAGGTGTATTTTTGAAATTTTAAAAAAAATTGTTCTATAGATACTGAGTCGGCCAATCCTTTTTACCCTACCCCATCAGGTCAGGTTATCTGAAGGTGCTGGGTATATGGTTCAAAGGGGTCAGGGTCTGCATCAAAACTTGGGAGAAACAAGTTGCCCGGGCCGAAACTGGGCAGATGGGAGCACCACTCCCTTTTTGTTTTGGTTAAAACCTGATCATCACGTGTGAGGCATGCTCTCTACTGCTGTATGTGGCATAGGTTCGGCCCATCCCATGAACCTGCAGTACTGCATTCACCCGAGCTATCTTCCTGATCATCCAGAGGTCTAATATGGACCATGTCCGAAATGAATAAGCTGTGCGTAAGGGGAGGAGGATCATGCCCAATGTCACCTTCACCCTGATGACCAGCTGTGCATCGGCCCTCAGTCTGCAAACACCAAGGGTCTCTATGTACTGAGGTTGAGAGTCGATAAAGTGCGGCACTGGAAAAAGCAAAGCCGGTCAGGAAACATCTGACGAGCAAGAGAATTGACATTTCGGGTTAAAACCTTTATCAGAACTGAGGTTCTACTTGTCTCCAGTGTAACAAAAAATGGGACTGCCTTGTTGCCACAGAATGTTCCAAGTAGTCAGACCATTCTGTATCAACTGGCCCTCATTAAAACATTTGTAAAGGAAAACATCTTTGCCCATAAGTCCATCAGGAAATGGTCAACATGTAGCGTCCTCAAGATTCTGTGGAAACAGGAGAGAGTTGACCCTCTTGGGTTGTTCCTTGAGCAGACTGTCAAAGTCATTTAGCAGAATGCCTTATCGCCGGAACTTTCGAAAAGCACCAAGACATCGCTTGGCTAGTGGTGAGAAGGGCACTGCCTCTTGGATCCTTCATGTAGTCCTGGACACTCAGTGCCACCACCCGCTGCCCTCAAAGTGACTGCACTCAGGTAGAGACTGTCACATATCTCCTGCTGGAATGTGTCTTTGCAAAGGTCTGGAGAGCGATGAAGTGGTTTTTTTTTGTCAAGGTTTGTCCTGAACAGCTCCCTAATGCAGGACTCTGTGCTCTATGGGCTGTTCCCCGGCACACACACCAAGACAAATATCAACTCCACTAGGAAGACCACAAACTCAGTGAAAACTGCTCTTTGATCTACCTGAAAGAGTTGACCTCAACCAAGTGTTGTAGAACAATACATTCCAAGCTCCAGGACTATGTGCCCTCCGAGGGACACATTAAAGTGTGGGGAAGCTTTCACCAAGACGCAGTGTGGAAAGACAACCGTTTACATTCAAAGACTGCCACAGAACCGCTTCAGTAACTGTATGTATATAAAGACTTTTTTGAAGTAAGTGCATTTCTGCAATTAAAATAAATTGGAGAGTATTCCATCATACTCCAGACTCATGCAGTGTTGATGTTGGATTGGTTTGAGGAGTTAAGAGGGAGTTACCATCCTCTAACCCAGTATTTTGAGGTCAATGGTAAGCCCCAAGATACTGATAATGGGGGATTCAGTAATGGTAATAGCATTCTATGTCAAGGGACAATGGTTAGATTCTCTCTTGTTAAAGACAGTCATTGCCTGTCACTTATCTAGCATGGATAATTCTTGCCAGCTATCACCCAATGTTTGGATGTTGTCTGGGTCTTGCTGCATATGGACACAGATTTCTTCAGTATCTGAAGAGTTGCAAATAGTGCTGAATATTCTGTAATTGCCAGAAACTACATCCATCTTGGATCATTAGATTCTTTAAAACTCACTGAGGATTGGAAAACTAATGCAACACCATTTTTAAAAAAAATCGAAGGAGACAAAGTTAGATAAATCCCCAGAACTTGATCATTGTATCCCAGGACATTGTGGGAAACTAGTGGAGAAACTGTTGCCAGAAGACCGAAAGTTTAAAGACCTTAAAGTTTAAAAGTTATTATTTAAGAAAGGCTGCAAGGAAAAGCCTGGGAACTACAGACTGGTGGTCTAATGTCAGTGGTGGATAAGTTGTTGAGGGGATTCTGAGGGACTGAGACATATATTTGAAAAGTTAAGGAATGATTAGGGATTAGCAGCATGGCATTATGCATGGGAAATTGTCTCACAAATTTGACTTGAAGAGTTTTTTGATAGATGAGGGTAGTGCGGTAGACAGTCTACATGGACTTTAGTGAGGCCTTCGACAAGGCTGCACACGGTAGATTGGTTGATAAGGTTGGAGCACATGGAACCCAGGGAGAGTTAACCAATTGGATGTAAAATTGACTTGATGGTGAGAGGGGTGATGGCAGAAGGTTGTGTTCAGATTGGAGGCCTGTGACCAGCAGTGTGCTGCAAGGATCAGTTGTTCGTCACTTACAATAATGATTTAGATGAGAATATAGGAAGGATAACTAGTTTGTTTATGTCACATATCAGTTTAAATTATGCCCCAGATATCAAGATCCAATTGAATTTGAATTTTACTGTTTGGATGACATCAAATCAAAGAAATGATCCAATGTTTTGGGGTCTAAAATCAGACATTTTGAACAGTTAGAGGGAGGACAGCAAATAGCTGCCAAGTACCAACATAACAGCCAACAGAATAGCTCTCTGAAAGGTACCAGTCCATAAGAAATTTTTGCAGCAGAACACCAAAGCCTACCTAGAGAAATCTACAGAGAAAGATCAATATTCAAAGACGACAACTGGGTTTGAAATTGATTTGCCGTAAAATTAAGAGGGAATTTATCAGACCAGTATTGTAGAGTGGGAGACAAAAATAGGTTTGAGAAAAAGGAGCTGTAAATATTTCTTGTTTAATGTTCTCTTTGGACTTAAAAATTTAAATTGTTAATTTTTTTTCTTTGAATAGCAAGATTAGATTAAATTTGATTCCCTGTAATGTGGAAACAAGCCATTTGGCTCAACAAGTCCACACCAACCTTCCAAAGAGTAACCCACCCAAACCCATTTCTCTCTGACTAATGCACCTAACACTATTGGCCATTCACTTGACCTGCACATCTTTGGACTGTGGGAGGAAACCAGAGCACCCGGAGGAAACCCACATAGTCATAGAGAGAATGTGCAAACTCCACACAGTCGCCCAAGGCTGGAATCGAACCTGGATCCCTGGCGCTGAGACAGCAGTGCTAACCAGAGCCATCGTGCCGCCCCTATCTGGAATAGTTATTTGCCACTTTAAATTTAACAGATTACAGCACGAGGTAAACCTTTCTGTGTGTCAGGTTTAATTTAGCAGTGTCGTAACAATATGCAGATGATCAGGTGGGGAGGAGAGGGTAAGGAGTAAACAATAGAGCCCAAAGAGAGAGAGAAGAACAATTGGACAGACAAAGGAGTAAATAACAATCTGGGCAGGTGGATGAATAGCTGTTAAGGGGACTGTTAGTGGCTAACAATAGGTAGTGTCTAATGGCAGCCTATGTGATAACAAGGCCTGATGTATGGATTGGGGGCTAGACCATGGGAAATTTCAAGCCCTAAAATTTTTGAACTCGATATTAAGGCTGGAGTGCTGCAGGGTCCCCAGGCAGAAAATGAAGTGTTGTCTTTCAAACTTGCACTGAGCTTCACTGGGACAGAGGTATTGGCCAGGGAACAGCATGGTGTTAAAGTGGCAAGCAACTGGATGCTCAGGGTCTTTTGTGGGCAGAATGTAGATGCTCTGTGAGGCAGTCACCCAGTCTATGTTGCATTTCCCCAACGTAGAAGAGACCATATTGTGAGCAGCAAATGCAGTAGATAGATTATGAGAAGTACAATTAAAGTGCTACTTCATCGGGAAGGTATATTTGGGCCCTTGGACCCTGTCAAGGTAAATGTGCAGATGTTACACCTTTGGCAGTTGCAGGGAAAGGTGCTATGGGGCAGTTTTGGGAGTGAAGGAAGAGTGGACCATGGTGTCCCAGAGGGGAAGGTGGAAGAGGAGGGGAGGGGAATATATGTCTGATGGTGGCAGAAATGGTAGCTCACGATCTTCTGGATGTGGATGGTAGGCTGGACAAGGGGAACTCTATCACTGTTGCAGGAGGGAAGGGGAAGGGTGAGGGCAGAAGTGCAGGGGATGGGTCAGACCCAGTTGAGGGCCTTGTCAACAACGGTGCTGGGAAATCCTTGGCTGAGGAAGAAGGTGGACATTTTAAAAGGTTCCCTTTTCGAAGTTAGCCTCTTTGGAACATATGTGACAGACACAGAGGAATTGGGAGAATGGAATGGAGTCTTTACAGGAAGCAGCGTGCAAAGATTATTGTCCAGGTAGCTGTGGGAGTCAGGGGGTTTATAGCAGATATTAGTGGCCAATCTATCCCCAGAAATGGAAACAAGGATGTCAAAGGAGGGAAGGAAGGAGTCAGAGGATTGTGAAAGTGAGGACAGGGTGGAAATTGGAAGCCAAAGAAAAAAATGAAATGAACTTTTCCAATTCCAGATGAGAGGGGAAGCCGCACCAATGATATCATCGATATATCGGAGAAAGAGTTGTGGGTGGGGGCCAGAATAGGACTGTAACAAGCAATGTTCCACGTACCCCACAAAGAGACAGGCTTAATTGGGGCCCATGCAAGTACCCATGGCCACCCCTCTGACCTGAAAAAATTGAGAGGACTTTAAAAAGTTGTTGAGGGTAATGTCAAACGCAGCCAGACGGAGGAGGATGGTGGTGGATGGAGATATTTCAGGCCTTTGCTCCATAAAGAAGCAGAGAGCCCAAGACCATCCTGGTGGGGGATGGATATGTAAAGGGATTGCAGGTCCATGGTAAAACAAGAAGGTGGCAGCTAGAGCCTGCAAACTGGAAACTCCAAAACAGGCATAAACTGTCAGAGGAATCCTGGATATACGTAAACAGGGACTGCAGCACGGGGTAGGAAGGGATGAGTTCTCTGGGGCAGGAGCAGGCAAAAACAACAGGACTGTCCGGGTAGTGCTGTTTGTAGATTTTCAGAAGAAAATAACAAAGTCAGGGTTGGATCTAAACAAATACAGAGTGTAGTCAGTTCGGACAGAGATAGGTTGGATTGGCTGAGGGGGTTTGAGAAATTGAGGTGACCAATGTCATGTTGACAGTTGGTTGGTCAACCAACCCAACCACCCCGTGGCTCAACACTTCAACTCCCCCTCCCACTCCACCAAGGATATGCAGGTCTTTGGACTCCTCCATCGCCAGACCACAACAACACGACGGTTGGAGGAAGAGCGCCTCATCTTCCGCCTAGGAACCCTCCAACCACAAGGGATGAACTCAGATTTCACCAGTTTCCTCATTTCCCCTCCCCCGACCTTGTCTCAGTAAAATCCATCGAACTCAGCACCGCCTTCCTAACCTGCAATCTTCTTCCTGACCTCTCCGCCCCCACCCCAGTCTGACCTATCACCCTCACCTTGACCTCTTTCCACCTATCGCATTTCCAACGCCCCTCCCCCAAGTCCCTCCTCTCTACCTTTTATCTTAGCCTGCTGGACACACTTTCCTCATTCCTGAAGAAGGGCTTATGCCCGAAACGTCGATTCTCCTGTTCCCTGGATGCTGCCTGACCTGCTGCGCTGTTCCAGCAACACATTTTCAGCTATAAATTAATGTTCGCCCCGCACTACTGCCAGGCAATGATCATCTCCAAACAGAGGCAAACTAACCATTACCTCTTGTTATTCAATAGCATTACCACGCTGAGTCGTCCATTATCAACATGCTAGGAGTTACCATTGATCATAAGTGGAACTGGACTAGCCAAACAAAAGTTGTGGTACAAGAGCAGGTTAGAGGCTTAGAATACATGGGAACACCGTCAACTGCAAGTATCCCTCCAAGCCACTCACTATCGTGACATGGAAATATATTGCCACTTCTTCAGTGTCACTAAGTCAAAATCCTGGAACTCTCTCCCTGGTAGTATTTTGGATCTACCAGCACAAATGGGCTGCAGTGGTTCTAGAAGGGATCTCACCACCACCTTCTCAATGGCAAGTAGAATGGGCAATAAATGCTGGCTCAGTCAGGGGCGCCCACATCCCACTGATAAATAAATATTACCGAATTTAATTCCCTAGTAAACTGGAAGGACCTACATCTGTGTTTTTGATCATTAGTCCAGGCTTCTAAATTATTAACTCAGTAAGCAAATCATTATGATTTAATTGCTGTATACCTTTCCCCCCCACACACTTTTAAATTTACTTGCTTATGATGGTTCATTCAATTTATATTGTTTTCAATTACATTCATTGTAATCTCAAATCACAAACCTTGTGTTGCCACTGACTGCATATAGCATGCTCAATATATTGCCGTGTCCAACTCAAACCCTGACACACCTCATTTAAGGCACTCACTGAATTACATTTCACATTTGTTTTGGTCTGACTAGTATCTTGACATGGTTTAAGAATTGGTTATGTAGGAGCAAGATGAAATTTATTCTATTGAAACACAGGCACAAATCGGGAAGGGGAAAGTGAAGAAAGGTTTTATTGATATCCTTCACCTGCTACAGGCTCCACATTGATCCAGTGAATTCATTAATCGTGCACAAAGACTTGTTGTAATCCCCAGGCTGCATCAAGGAAATATATTTCATGCAGCTCATAAGCAGCAGTCCCAAGCAGAAAATACTTAACTACAAATAAAAAAAGTTACTTATATTAAACTTTATACAATATCAAGACAAACAAACAAAAAACCCAACACTAAAATTTAAACAAAAGCTGAGATTTCCAGATTGGAGCAGCAGGTCAGTCAGCAGGAGAATCTGAACAAAGGTCAGGTTGCTAGCATCCTTTGTGATACCCCTGTACTAGCCTCTACCCTTCCATTTATGAGATCAGCACCAATAACATTAAACAAACAATTTTACATCAAGAAAAACATTAGTGGTGCATAATTTCTATCCGTCACATTAATATAAATGGTGTCACATTTAAGAAACACTTCCCAGAGCAGAAGATATTAGAGCCACAACATTGAAAGCTCCTAACTCAACATCCATAAAGCTAAAATTCAACATTGCAGTCTGAATAACTATCAAATGAATTTACCTAGTACTTAACACCAGTTGAAATTTATAGCCTTAAAGGAAGACAACAGTACAGCACAATACTCCATGTGCTCATCAAAATGATTACAGTGTAGGAGGCCATTCAGCCCATCATGTCTACACCATCTTATGTTGCAAATTTTCATCAACTGGCTCCACAGCAGGTAGTCCAAGTAAAAAGTTCAAGAGTTTGAGCCCCCTTAGAGTACATTATAAGTTGACATTCCAATATGCTACCAAAGGAATGTTGAAATGCCAGAGGGGCCATCATGTGAATGACATGTCAAACAGAGACTCAGTTTGTCTTCTCACATGGAGTAAAAGATTCCATGGTACTTATCTGAAGAGCACAGAGGTTCTCTCCAAACTCCTGCCTAGCAGTTCTTTCTCAAAACACAAATTGTGATTAGTTAGTTTGTGTACAAACTGATTGCCACATTTCCGATATTGCTACAGTAATTACACCTCAAAAGTATTTCAAAGGCTGTAAAATACAGGGGCATCCCAAAGTGCTAAAAGCTGCTAAGACATGCAAATTATTTTCCTTCTTGACAGGCCATCATCGGCTCTCCTGTAAACAGGGCTGCATGAGATTAACCAGCATTGTTAATAATCAAGGTGTCCATCCAAATGTATTAACATTCCTAGTCTAGATGCTCAGAAACACAGTATATGAAAGCTGCTATATGAAAGTAAGTTTTGGAAGAGCATGATGCAGCTAGTTCAATATGTACCTCCGAACCTTTATGGAGCACCACTGGCAAGCCAGATAAGAAGCCATCAGACTGCCTGCTGGTCTAGCTTAAGCTACAGGATAGCTGCAATGGTTAGGTGAGGTTCTTTTAAGACTAGGCTGAAGGAGATTGGAAGGAGAAAATGAGTGGGCAAAATAATACTGTGTCTTGAGGAGTTACATTAACTTGAGGCAATACCAAATATACTGTCTGGGTTACATTTGGACTCGTTGCTCTATCCATTGCTGACGTTAAAGTATCTACCCCTGACTACTTGAAAAGGGAAAATATGCCAATCTCAGTCTTGATTATCAGAAAATTCACAAAAAGAAAACTACAAAAATGTCACTGGTGCAATCAGAGATTTTTTATTACTTTTTCTTAAAAGCAAAACTTTGTTTAAAAAAATAGCAGACTAAGAAATACTATTGTTTGGAGTAAACATCAAACAGTCATAAAAGAACAAATTTTAAGAATAAAGCTTCTGTAATTTGTTAGGATTAACACATTTTAACAAGATATAAATTGCAGGAGCTGTGTAGAAAGAATAGAGCTCAATCTCATTCTCCACCCACTTTCCCACCGGCTCCATCCACCCACTGCCCAGCTGCTGCCTCAGCACACTGCTATTGGAGGTGGTAGGTTGGATGCCCAGAAACCTCCCAGACCGGGGATAAGCTGTTCACAGACACTTTTGCTTGTCAAAAACACTGAGGAATTTCCAGTGTAACATATCAAGTTCTGCAACGACATCCAGCATCAGAAACATCAGAAGATACTGAAGTTAATGGATTCTTGCAGGTGTGGGATGGATGAGCCTCAACTTAGATTGAACTGTGGAGTCAGGGTCTAACACCTGACATTGGGGGAAAAAGCCAAAAACCAGAGGTCAGAGAGAAAACTGAAGTAGAAAGCAGTCAGTGTCAAAACCAAACAATTACTCCTGTGTACAATTTAATTATACACATTTTTCCCTATTGACAGACCCATTATTATGGGATATACCAACAGCTTCATCCAATTAAGACTTAAATTTTAGAAACCATACATCAAGCAGAAATAATAATCCTAGTATTTTTTTCTTGATGTACTCAGAGGATGATGTTCAGCATTTTATTCCCTAAAAACACCACATTTTTAAAAGCCTCAACAGATAGCTTCATAGGCCAGCCTCTACACTGCAATGTTAACATTACCAGGTACAAGCCCAGGAACACAGCAGCTTAAATGGGTGCAATGGAAATTGATTTCTTCCAGCTTGCAAGGTAATCCAGACCTACCTGGCCCCCAAGAAAACACATGATGACCAATCAGTCATAACACATACAAAGTCTCAATAATGCTTGGATTGAGTACATTCATGCAAATGACTCAACCATTAAAACTTAGTTTAATTCCAGTTATTAGTGATAGGTTGGTTAACATTTTACATTGTACTACAGGATAAAAGGAAACTACCAATAAAACAAAAATGTTGTAAAACCCAGCAGACAGAGACCTCCTTATTTAACTCAAGCAAGTGGGCCAACGTTTTGGAAACATCTGGGCATTACTAACTTTCTTAAAAACAGCAACGATTCATCAGGTGATTAAAATCGGTTTTAGTTGAGCTGATGGGCTATAGACACTTTTTTTTTTGCTTTGACCTGAAATAATCAAAAACCCTAAAGCAACTATGAAATGGGTGGTGACACAAATGGATAATGGTTAATCAGTTTGGCCAGTATAAACAACAACCCATTTTAAAAGGTAGACATTTAAACTGGTGAGAAATGTCTTTTGTTGAATGAGCAGAAGGGGAATTACTTTGACCAAAACAAACACCTGGAAAAAGTGAGTACTGCAGATACTAGAGATCAGAAGCAAAAAGTGTAGCGCTGGAAAAGCACAGCAGGTCAGATGGCATCTGAGGAGCAGGAGAGTCAACGTTTCGGGCTTAAGCCCATTCCTGAAGGGCTTATGCCTGAAACGTAGACTCTTATGTTCCTTGGATGCTGTCTGACTTGCTGCACTTTTCCAGCACCACACTTTTCGACACTAAAACATCCACCTAAAAGGCAAACCCTCCCAATTAATAAAATTTGTTTTACTTTCTTTGAAGTGAAGGAATAAAGAATCACATGTACGCAAAATGGGGATAAATCTTCCAAACCTCGATCTCTAACTGGACTTACTCAACTTGTATGCTTCCATTAATTTTTGTACCACTGCTATATTAACCGCCTCCTCTGCAGCACACACCTTTTTTGCAACATCTTCTGTACCTTCCAGCTCTTCTTCACTGCCCAGCCCTGGAGAACCATCCAGCACCTGTAACAGCATTTGAAATAACTTCATGCCTTTCTCCCTTTCACTGCTGCTCAGGAAATCCACATTTAGGTCAAATCGTTGGGTTTGAGAAAGATGCAGCAGGATCCAGTATATTGCCTGGCCATCTGTTCGTTCGAAATTATTGCAAAGGATGACGAGGAACTCACCAAGAAATCCAAATCCAATTTCAGCACAGAAGATGTTCCCCAAAAGCTGACCACCAAGGTTGAGAAGGAAACTGTATTTCTCTGCTTCAGTGCTGTAATATCTTCTCCAGTCACGGCTGAACTCAGCAGCTGTCTTCGGCTTGGAATGTGAGTGCTAAGTTTTAGGAAAAGATAATGTGATATGGGTTTCAACCTAAGATCAACATCTGTAATGTGACTACGTTTCCAAATGTTTTTGGAATGATACCTGCCTTCAGGTGACCCGAAGTGGGCAGAATCAGCTGAGTTCAATAGAAATTTATACTCATAGCAGAAAATATGCCCATGATTCAGCACTAATTTGGCAATCTCACACAGAGAGGCCTTGCAACAGCTAGTGTGTACATTTACTACCAAACTAGTAAATGTACAGCTGATCTATCTGAGAATGGGGCTAAAGCATTCAGTTGCAACTATGTAGGTGGGCAGCACGGTGGCACAGTGGTTAGCACTGCTGCCTCACAGCGCCAGAGACCCGGGTTCAATTCCCGACTCAGGCGACTGACTGTGTGGAGTTTGCACGTTCTCCCCATGTCTGCGTGGGTTTTCCTCCGGGTGCTCCGGTTTCCTCCCACAGTCCAAAGATGTGCAGGTCAGGTGAATTGGCCATGCTAAATTGCCCGTAGTGTTAGGTAAGGGGTAAATGTAGGGGTATGGGTGGGTTATGCTTCGGCGGGGCGGTGTGGACTTGTTGGGCCGAAGGGCCTGTTTCCACACTGTAATGTAATGTAATCTAATCTAATCATGCCTGGGATGAACAAACTTTAACATTATATATGCAAAAGGCATTGCACTGACCAGTGCAAACACCTTGAAAACACAGAATTCGCAAAAAATAGTGACTCAACCACCAAGGGAAACAGGAAGGAGAATTGAGCCTGACATTTAAAGTGTGTGAAACAGTTTGACACAATCATTGAAACAATTCAGCTCATTTATATCTGGGCTTGACGGTCACCTTTTCATCTCTTCATATATCGATGCAGCCCAACATCGAGCTTTTAGGAGGCATGGGAGGGCGATAGGAGTATCTCCATCCCTAGATAAGGTACTGGGCCCATTTCTCACATGGCAAACAATTTGGGGAAGCACTGTATAAGTTACCATGGGGGCATAACTACACTTTACCAACTTAATTGTAGGTAGATTGTTCCGAATAATCTATTTGCTTCCATTCCCAGCACTACAGTCATACACCAGTAACACTCCTCCCTCCTACTTCCCTTAATAACAAAGCTCAGCTGGTAAAACACCAACAATCTCATTTACTATTACAAACAGATTCAATTTGTTTTTGATAGTGACCTCAGAGGATATCTACAGATATGTAATTGTGATCTCTGACTAGCTTATACATAGCACATTGCTTCTACATTGCTCCTGCAACGAGCGGAGATGAATATCCTGAGAGTCACTGTCGTGGAAGCAACAAAGAAATTCAAAATTACTAAAAGTAATTCAGCTAAAAGGGAAACTAAATACAAACATGAAAATGGAAAAATTGAAGTGGAAAAGGCAGAAGAGGGGAAAACATTACAATGAAAGAGTGGACATGAACTTGGAAACTGGAAGGAGCCAGTGGAAATTGTGTCTGATAAACTTTTAAAACTTCTTTGAGTTGGTAAAAAGCAGGATGGATAAAGGGGAAGCCACAGATATAATATATTTGGATTTCCAGAAAGCATTTATCCTCATGTCAGGCCATTTAATAAGATAAAAGTAATGGTGTTAGGGTTGTAATTAGCATTGTAGTTGGCTAATAGAAAAGAGAGTTGGGATAAAGGGAACATTTCCAAGATGGCAACATGTAACTAAAGAAATGCCACAGGAATCTATATTGAGGCCACAATTATTTACAATACATATTAATGTCTTTGCTGAAAGAAGTAAACGTACTACAACTATTTTGCAGATGACATTTAAATAGATGGGAAGGCAATTGGTAAAAATGACAGTTTGCAGGGGATGCAGAGGTTTGGTCAGTGGGCAAAATCTTGGCAGCTGGAAACCTTACATTTGCACAAATTGTTTATGTACTTGACAAGAACAACACAGGAGGGTGAATATTACTTAAAATGGAGAAAGATTGTGGCAAGCTACAGTAAAGGGATATGGGAGTACTCATGCATGAATCACAAGAAGTGGCAGAGCAACCTCAAAGGGCCAAATAGCCTTGCCCTGCTCCAATTTTCTATGCGTGTGTGAGAGACAATACCCCAGGGAAGTGGAGCCAAGTCGAGCTGCACAGGATGGGAGCAGAAAAAGAGGGAGATCAGTCGGGGCTGGAGATTCAAAAAAGACTGGCATTTCAGCAGCTGCAGATGTGACTTCATGATGGCGTTACCTCCCTGGGAGTAGGGTCAAGGTTGTCACTGAATAGTAACAAGGCATTCTGAAGAATGAGGATGATCAGTCAGAGATCATGGTTAACATTGTGGCTAAATGACTTAAGTGGAAAGCATGTCCTGCGACAAGAATTTAGGGTGCCAGGCAGCATCTTAAAAAGGACCTCAAAAGATTATAATCTCTGGATTACTCCTGGTGCCATACTAGTGGATATAAGAATAGGTGGATAAAACATATAAATGGTGGTTCTTAAGTTGGAGCAGGAGGGAAGGTTTTAGATTCCTGGATCACTGCATCCATTCTGGGAAAGGTGGGATCAGGACAAGCCCAACAGTTTTCGCCTAGGGATTTTATATTAATTTGACAGAAGATGGAATACGGAGATACAGTAAAGAGCAATGTACAAATAAATATAGAAGGAAAACAGAGTCTGCCTAAAAGATAATGATTTGCAACCAGACAATAGTGATATGTCAAACTCACCGCCTAAAAAGGTGATAGACCCAGAAACCATCATGACATTTAAAAGATTTATTTAGACAATGAAGGTGTATTGCCTTAGAGAGAGGCAGTTTCTTGGAGGAGATAAACCAGCTGAGGAAGATGCCATGGCACTTTGAAGGAAAATTGTAGTTTTAAAATTATTATTATTATTATTACTACTGTGTTATTGTAATCAAACTGTTATGTTATGACACACCTATTGGAAAGTTGTGAAACTTGAAAGGGTTCAGAAAAGATTTATAAGGATGTTGCCAGTGTTGGAGGATTTGAGCCATAGGGAGAAGTTGAATAGGCTGGGGCTGTTTTCCCTGGAGCATTGGAGGCTGAAGAGTGACCTTAGAGAGGTTTATGAAATTATGAGGGGCATGGATAAGATAAATAGACAAAGTCTTTGCCCAGGGGTGGGAGAATCCAGAACTAGAGGTCATAGGTTTAGGATGAGAGGGGAAAGATATAAAAGAGACCTAAGGGGCAACTTTTTCATACAGAGGGTGGTACGTGTATGGAATGAGCTGCCAGAGGAAGTGGTGGAAACTGGTACAATTGCAACATTTAGAAGGCATTTGGTTGGGTATATGAATAGGAAGGGTTTGGAGGCATACGGGCCGGGGGGTGCTGGCAGGTGGGACTAGATTGAGGTAGGATATCTGGTCGGCATGGACAGATTGGACCGAAGGGTCTGTTTCCGTGCTGTACATCTCTGTGACTCTATGACTCTAAGTGCTAGTAAATGGAATTAGGACAGACAGAAGTTTGATGACCACAGGACACAATGGGCCGAGGGACTTTCTCCATGCCATTAAAAATTCTGATTCTAACTCCCCATAGGGAACTTCATTATACTGTATGACCAGCACAAAAAAACAGGCCATTGACCTGACTGACATGTCAGCATTTATCCTCAACATAAGCTGTGTTCCACTTAAATTAAACTTAACCAAACAGCATGACCAATTAACATTATTCTCAAATGTATCATCCAACTGCCCTTAAATGCATCCATGCTATTTGCCTGTGACTCCTTGTGGTGATGTGATCTACATTCTAATCACTCTAAATAAAGAGATCTTGCCTCATTTCACTATGAGATTTATTAATAACTATCTTGCATTTATGGTCCCTTTTGCTCAGTGTACATCATTGGGGATTTAAATAGCAAAGAAATTGTGCAGACAATACAGAGAGAAAGGAATTTTATTTTGCTAAATTTAAAACTATTGGAAGTTTATATCATGGGAAGTATAGGCCTGCAATGAGATACTGAGCCTTGCAGATTAGCTTGCTCTGTTGGCGACGTAATTGACTAGGAAGCAGCAGACACGGCCAAGATTGCTCACTCTACGTTATGCAGGCAGTCCTACTCCAAGTTGTTACATACAAGGTAAGGTCAAGCTTACTATCATGCTCCCAGTGTCAAAAAGCCTACCAGCGTTTGAGGCAAGAGAAAGAAACAGAGAGAACTCACGGAGCTCCTCGACCCTGTTCAGTCATTAGATGACGGCTGATTTGTATCTTAACATCATCTAACCTTCACGGTTCCATGCCCTTTCCTACCTTAAATAATTATCTTGTTCATAGCAATGCTGTGTTTTGATCCTTCAAAGATGACTGTGCACATCATCGTAAAGCAACTGTGACCAAGGGGTTCGTTCACCCACTAACACAGAATGTGAGCTGGGATTAGACTGTCACAAGACACGTTAGTTTTACCTGACTGACATGTTGTTGCAGCAGTAATTCTTATTGATCTCAGCTGAAATTTTCAAATAACCCCAGGCTCAATAGCTTTCTAAAGAAAACAATTCTGCATTTTCAGACGAAAAGAATTCCAGACATAATCCCCAAACTGTTAAACTTTAATTAAGGTTCTACCTCTTTGTTCTGGGCAGACCAAAAACAGAGAAAATAGTTTCTATTTACTGAATCAGTTCTTGAACATTTAGATTGCTTCAAATTGTGTAGTGCAGAGTTCTAGTGTTGCATTCAAGAGGCATCATCTCTGACTTCTACAGAATGCTACCTATATTTATTCACACTGAGTGACCATTAGACACTAACCTGGGATAGTCCCACCTGGACACTGTCGTTTGTGCTCAATGACCGAGCACATCTATTCCAGGGTTGATTCCTTGCTCCCAACTTGTCTTGCAAGTCCAGGGGTTTCAGGTGCGATGCCAGCACAATATCCCTGCACAAAGTAGAAAAATTGGATTAACTTGCTAAGATTTGTTTTGATTTGGAGATGCCGGTGTTAGACTGGGGTCAATTAAACCTATTGAACTATAACCTGGTGTTGTGTGATTTTTAAGATTTGTTTTGTCCTCAAAATTTTATGACTTCTTATTTTCCTATTAGCAGTCAGTGTTCTGTGGGTAAGGAGACTACAAAGTTCAGTACTGTCCCACTCAGATCAGGAAGTTCACTTTCATTCCTGATATGGGTTCAGTCAGGACACTGACAGGCGGAAATAAAACAGAAGGAACAGGCATAGGAAAATTTCTGAACAAGAGCAGCTTTTAAGTTTAAAATGCCTATTTAAGATACAACATTCACATCTCCTCACCATATCTCTCAATTCTCTTGCCAAAGCAAACCTTGTTACATCAATTCAATTAGCATTCTACTCTGTGATAAATGGCTCTTTAAACTCATACAGAAAGATTAGATTTAACAGTACAACTATCCTTTGAACAATGTAGTATCTGTTAACACAAATGCCAGAGAAGTAAATTTAAAATGTGAAGTTTCATGCCAGCAAGTTGTTACTTTTTCCTTTACATATTTAAAATATCAAACTTTTTCCTTTTTTTTTAAAATGTTTTTTCCCTCACATCTAAACCATCTTTCTTGCTCTTCATTTCTCTTTTGGTACTTGATTTTACACTCAATCATCACATTTCCTTCTCTGTTGTCAATAGACAATGCTGGAAACAATCAGCAGGTCAGGCAGCAAGAAGATTTAACCCTTCAAACTGGTGATCAACCAGATAATTTATTTTGATGATTTTGATTGAGGAGTAAATACTGACACACTTGGGAAAACACAACATCTTCAAAAATTTCTTTCTCCATTTAATTGACAGGGCAAATTTAACATCTCATCTAAATGATAGCACTCCCAACATTACAACAATCACTCAGTACCACACTGGGATTCCTGTCTTGGTTTTGTGCTCACTTTCCTGAAGAGGAGTTGAACCCATGATATTTGACTAAGAAATAAGTGTGTCACCACTGAGTCACTGTTAAGACTCTGATAATTTAGATACAGCATACTAATGGAATCAACTCAGGTTTCCATTTCCTTTCTTAATACAAAATAAAAGCACAGCTCGCGTTCTTCTTGAAATAGCATATAAAGACCATGACCATGTAATTAGATTTCCATGTGGAAGCCAAGATACTCTCAGAACAAGTCTGTTAATAATCCTTTATAAACAGAAAATGTTATGGTCACAAATCTGAAATGTTAGCTGTGTCATTGCTGGAAGAATAGGTCCCTATATGGGTCAAACAGAACAACTCCAGAGTTGGTTGAGCTCATTGGAGTTTTCACTTAAGAGCGGATTTCGTAAGGCTCTTGGTGTTGCATTAGTATTATCCCTATCTCTGGGCCAGAAGGATCAGGTTCAAGTTCCACTTGCTCTACAGGTATATAACAACATCTCTGAACAAGGTGATTAAAAGAAAAGAGCAGGATTCTTCCCCAGTGGGGAGCTTCTCAATCAGGTAAAAGCCCAGAAGGGAAAGGTGGAAACTGATTTTTCTTTTTAATTCACTCATGGGATAGTGACATTACTGGCTGGCCAGCATTTACTGCCCATTCCTAACTGCCCTTCAGAAGGCAGCTGTGGCGAGCTGCCTTCTTGAACCATATGTGCTGTAGGTAAACCCACAATGCCCTTAGAGAGGGGATTTCAGGATTTTGAACCAGTGACACTGAAGGGTTGGCGAGTTATTTCCAAGTTAGGATGGCTTCTGCTGAACTATAGATGAGAGGACAAAATAATACAACAAACAATGCCACACTTCAGGATATTCAGGGTTTTGTGATTGAATGTAATTAGAAATCAGAGATCAAAGATGTTACAGCTGATTCATACCCATAATGTCTGAACTCTTAGTGGAAATAAGGTAGTAAATAGGATTGCAGACCAGATGAGGTAGGAAATAACAGTCTTATAAAATAAGATATGACAAAGTAAAAAAGGGTGAACCCAATAATTAGAAAATGCTCATCACCAAATGCTCACTGGCATAAGAACTCATCTACCATGGAGATGTAAGACAGCCAGTGCTACCAGCTTTGTCAAACCAAATCATACAAGTCTGACAGCCACTTGCTACAGTACTCTTCTCCTCCCAGTCAAGATACACCTCAAGAATCTACAAAATTGCTGCGCTGAACAGCATGGGAGAATACCACTGCTGGAAACAGGAGGGACATAGTTTTTTGTCAGAGCGCATATTCTGTCAATGTTGTGCATATCAACACATCTGTTTCTGGTAATGAGCAGTTTGATTTTCCACCTTGATCATGATCACTAAAGAATTTTTAAAAAGAGCGATATTCAATCAAACAGCTTCTTCAAAAGATTCTATCCTGTTGGTACTAACAAACACATGCATCACTAGATGGAAAACAAACCATGATTTATCTGGTTTACCCTCTACCATCCTGGTAGTTGCACAATACATAAATTCACATATGAACATAGATATTACAGGCAGCACCACAAGCTGGTTTTGCCAGCGGATAACATGGTGGTTGATACAATTGCAGCCTTAAATTTACATTCCTGTCTACTTCTAATAAACAAGGGAATCAAAGGTTATCAAGAGTCCATTTAACTCAGCCTTAAAAATTTCAACAACTCTGTCTCCACCAGTCCCTGAGGATGAGTAATCATATGAATCAAAAACTATCAATTAGAATACGGCAGATCTCACTTACGGTAAAATCCAACAATAGAGAATTTGCAGAATCACAGGTCAAAGCCATCATTCCTCTTAAGCTTGACAAACAAATCATGTCATGCTTCAAGTATCTCAAAATATCATATCCATTGAAAACCTGAAAATTTAATCATCCAGTGATTCACTAATCGACTTCTGCTGGAATGGAGTATGATGAGTCCCCGTTCTCATTTCTACAAAGCCAGTGATCTGTGTATAGTAATTAGTGTTCAGTATTTCCATTCACTTATTTTAAAATCAGGTGACAACCACAACCTGACAGAGACTGCAGAAGTGCCTCATGTACTCTGAAGTGGTGGAAACATCCCAGCCTATTAGCATCACGGCAGCACGGTAGCACAGTGGTTAGCACTGCTGCCTCACAGCGCCAGAGACCCGGGTTCAATTCCCATCTCAGGCGACTGACTGTGTGGAGTTTGCACATTCTCCCCGTGTCTGCGTGGGTTTTCTCCAGGTGCTCCGGTTTCCTCCCACAGTCCAAAGATGTGCAGGTCAGGTGAATTGGCCATGCTAAATTGCCTGTAGTATTGGGTAGGTGTAGAGGTATGGATGGGTTGCGCTTCAGCAGGGCAGTGTGGACTTGTTGGGCCGAAGGGCCTGTTTCCACACTGTAAGTAATCTGATCTAATCATCAGTCATATCTGAATGCCAAGCATTTCTCATTACCTGAATTCCTCATATGATCCCACTTTCTGATGAATGGCCCTGAACTTTGCATCATTTTCTCGTTTGTATTTCTCATCTAGAAACAAGGCTGTTTCTAACTCTCTCTTCAGAGCTTTGAAATCAAGGGTTTCGCTTTCTTCCATCTGCAGTGACTGGAGGGAACATGAGGAAAATCATAAATGACCAGCTTTTCAGGACATAGATTAAAGACAAAAAAAAACTGCAGATGCTGGAGTCTAAGGCAGACAAGCAGGAGACTGAAGAACACAGCAAGCCAGGCAGCATCAGCAGGTGAAGAAGTTAATGTTTCAGGTATAACCCTTCTTCAGGACTCCTGCCCCCCTAAAAGTTAACTTCTCCACCTCCTGATGCTGAATTCTTCCAGCCTTCTACTTTTCAGGACACAGACAGTATACTCCAGTCAGTTTGGAGACCAGCAAAGCTAACCAAACGAACTGCCAGGAATCAACTCCTGGTAGCCACTCAGAAAGATGCAGCTAGAAGCTGAGCACCTGAATCATGTCTTATTGCAGCTCAAGTTCAGGGATTCATGCTCAATGCAGTGACTGACACCAAGAGGTTTCTCCAGGTTGGATGAATTATCTGCTGCTCCACTCAGCTGGTACCTGTCATCATTCAGTGCCTCAAGCTCCAGCCAACTCTCCTCTGTCCACTTTGCTGATCTCCTCACCTTACCCTCTCCGATTCACCCGGCTTTCCCTCTGAATCTCCTTCCTACAGATCCTAGCCTGACCCATTTTGCCTCTCCAGCTCAATGTCTCGCAATAGGGTGTAGCCAGCCCACCGCTCGGCCCAAACCCTCTCCATGTTTCATCTCCTTGTCCCTTCCCGCTTCTTTCACAACTGCGAACAAATCAACCGAAACCGGGGAACGACACGGCAGTGGGCCTGGGGCTGGAGCCTGGGGCCTGGGGCCTGGGGCCTGGGGGCTGGGGCTGGGGGCCTGGGGGCTGGGGCTGGGGGCTGGGGGCTGGGGCTGGGGCTGGAGCCTGGGGCTGGAGCCTGGGGCTGGGGCTGGGGCCTGGGGCCTGGGGCCTGGGGCCTGGGGCCTGGGGGCTGGGGGCTGGGGCTGGGGGCTGGGGCCTGGGGCTGAGCTGTTACCACAGCCGGATCCCGGGCCTAGGGCTCACCTGGTGCCAGGGCTGTGACCCACGCGCCGTGCCCCGTGCGGTTGCTATGATCACCGTGCAGCCCCGCCCCGCCCCACACCGCAGCCCCGCCCACATCGCAGCCCCACCGCCCCGCCCCACATCGCAGCCCCGCCCCACACCGCAGCCCCGCCCACATCGCAGCCCCGCCCCACATCGCAGCCCCACCGCCCCGCCCCACATCGCAGCCCCGCCCCACATCGCAGCCCCACCGCCCCGCCCCACGCCGCAGCCCCGCCCACATCGCAGCCCCGCCCCACATCGCAGCCCCGCCCCACACCGCTGCGCCACCGCCCCGCCCCACATCGCAGCCCCGCCCCACACCGCGCAGCCCCGCCCAACACCGCAGCCCCGCCCCACACCGCAGCCCCGCCCCCTGCGCCTTGTTGCCCTGACAATGGTGGTTTGTCGTCACGTGTCTGGGAGGCGGGGTCAGGGGAAGGTCACTCACTTTGACCCGGGGCATTGAGGGGGCCAGATACACCCAACTGGAGCCAGGCGCTGAACTCAAGTAAGGTTTAAAGAAATAATTACCACTGACTGTTGTGATGTGGAGGTGTCAGTGTTGGACAAAGTTAAAAATCACACAACACCAGGTTACAGACCAACAGGGTTAGTTGGAAACACTAGCTTTTGGTTACTCCACAACCACCTGATGAAGGGGCAGCGCTCCGAAAGCTAGTGCTTCCAAATAAACCTGTTGGACTATAACCTGGTGTTGGGTGATTTTTAACACTGATTGTTGGACTGCAATGTTAGTGTGATCTCTATGGAGAGGGGTGCCGATGGTCATAGAGATGTACAGCACAGAAACAGACCCTTCAGCCCAACTCGTCCAGATATCCCAACACAAACTAGTCCCATTTGCCAGCACTTGGCCCATATCCCTCCAAACCCTTCCTATTCATATACCCATCCAGGTGCCTTTTAAATGTTGCAGTTGTACCAGCCTCCACCACTTGCATGGGCAGCTCATTCCATACACACACCATCCTCTGCATGAAAATGTTGCCCCTTAGGTCCCTTTTAAACCTTTCCTCTCTCACCCTAAATCTATGTCCCCTAGTTCTAGACTCTCCCAAGCTAGGGAAAAAGACCTTGTCTAGTTAAGCTATCCATGCCTCTCATGATTTTATAAACCTCTATAAGGTCACCCCTCAGCCTCCGACACTCCAGGTAAAAGAGCCCAAGCCTATTCAGTCTTTGTGGATTATGGTTACTTTATTGTTCATCTTCCATTTGAATGTTAGATTGTTACACCTGGGCTAGCATCACTAAAACACACTGTAGGGGTCATCAATGGGTACAGAATAGTCAACCCCATTGAATTACACATAATTTGCAGAAATAGATGGAGCAAACAGTTAATGTCACTGTTTATGCCCCACCAGTTTCTTTCTTCCCATTCTTTGCCGTATATTTTTATTCCTTTCTCCCTCATGTACTTAATGCATCGAAACCCATCACCTCAGCCACTCCATCTAATAGCAAATTACACACACTATAGATAAACTCATTTCTTCTGAATTTCTTATTGGAATTATTAGAGACTGGCTTGATTGTCTTTGTGAGTCCTATTTCTAGATTGTACACAAGAGGAAATATCTTTTTGCTGACCCTCTCTAATTCCTTTGTAATTTTGAAGACCCTATTTTCTCTTTTCTTATTTTTTAAACAATTTCTTCAGTGCTTTTGCAACCATTTTGTGATGTGAAGATAGCAACCTAATGCCTGGTCTATCAGGTGCTCCAGAGTAACATGATTTCTCTGCTTTAAATTTTGTTTCTCTAGAAATTTCTTTGCATTTTTTCAACTTTGTTGACTTATGTTTCTAGATTTCTTGATTTGTATCGTATAGGCTGTTGGTCCTGGACCTCCTGCATCAGTCTTCACCTTCCCAGCAAGGCAGTCACATCAACCAACATTCTACCATCAACGAGGGTGCAAAGCCTTGCCAGAACTCATCTATGTTGGGGACATAAGGAGCAGAAGATGATTTTAGGTCTCAGATGAGGGCTGTATGGGGTGAGACATACTGCACCCCATTAATGAGAGCCATGTCTCCATCATTCGTTCAGCTTTAGCCTCAGCATGTGTAGTGTCATGTTGACACTACTATGCCAGCTGACAGACCAGCACATTACATCAAAGAGGAGTGCCTACTGTACTCCAACCCCTTCCTACCCACAACAATATTAATCATTCAACTTGTTATTGCTTTCAGAACAGACCAAGATTAAACTGAAATGACAGGTAATGAAACAATAGTCTCCATTTCCCACAGCATCCTTGGAGACTGCATAAGTAATGGGTCACCTTTGGCCTCTTTTTAAGTCATTGCTGCTAACTTCAGCATCATTGAGATGCCATTGTTCAATTTACAAGCACCAATGGCATGATACAATCACCTCTGACTAGGATTTAAATCCTCAGCCTGTTCACTCTGCATTCAAAATGGACAATGACAAATTACATGTAGTAGGAGTCTGCAAACCCACACTTCATGTATTTGCCCCTCCAATGTCCTAACATCCAGCCGATGTGGATCCTGTGCTTTTTCCTATCAAATTGACACTGACTCCTGCCATCCTGTGTGCTATCACAGCCATTTCTCAGTTGCATTTATCTTCTAGAACATAGTATGTAGTGGCAGGGAATGCAGCTTGTGATGGATACTGTTAGCATGGAGCAATGCCTTGTCACCAGATATTCCCTGCCCCAAGACCCTTCATGCCCCTTTTCACCTTGCCTACACCAACAGCCCATTTCCACTATTCCCACTATCTGGCGACCCATCATATTGAACTTTACCTCCAACTGTTCTCCCTGCCCTTAAGCCGCAACCTTACACTTTAATGATGCCCACCTTGGTTCTCTACACTCCCCCTGTGGAGGTCATTGTGGTGTCACAGCCAATAACCAACTATCCACACTCCCTCCCTGTAGCCTATTATGCCCTCCAATGCTGTTGTGCCTACACCCCAAATACCATAAATCTTTCCCTATCATGGCCCTTATCCCTACTTCAACAATTGCCTCTGTTTCCCCACCATCCCACTCCCAATCCCAGCCTTTTGCTCTCCGAACCTCATTGGCCGTAATTTGCCCTCAAAGAGTCTTTGCAGCAGTCTTTCAAAACTATTGATGGCCCAGTGCATATCTGTGCTTCCAGGGCAGCCTGTAAGTGGAACAGAGGTTGATGATTATAAAAGGTTGGTTAATGTCGGATGCCGATGTCCATGAACAAGATATTCATGCGACTGATGCCCATGAATTGTTCCCTGAGACTTTGCTTGATGGTGAGCAACACGGAGGCTCCCCACAGCCAGCAGCGAAGTGAAGTTTCCAAGTACCCATTCTAACTTCCATATCAAAAATTCTCAACATCAAGCTTGTGTGGCACATTTAGTAAGACAGGAAGCTAAATGTCAATGATGTGAATTGCCGAGTTAACAAGGCTTATAACAAGCCGTAACTCCCCTTAATTAGCAACTTGCCACTACCAAGGGAGAAACTTGCATTGCCACTCAGCAAATGCATAAAAGATGCACTGAATTGCTCTTGATGTCAATATAGGTCTGACCAGACTTCTTGCCAAATTCTGCCATAGCCCATGTCAATCAGGCCCTTATAAGATTCCATCTTATGTCTGTATTTGTAAAGCCTGGAATCATGGATGTTATATTAATCATCAACATCCTGATGAAGAGTCCTACCCAAAATGTTGTCTCCCCTGCTCCTCTGATGCTGCTTGACCTGCTGTGCTTTTCTTGGTTGCACATTGTATCAACTCTGACTTTCCAGCATCTGCAGTCCTCACTATCTCCTATCCTGAACACTTTCTTAAACTATCTGAGGTCAGTTGTGGGCAAGCTGTTGGAGGGAATCCTGAGGGACAGGATGTACATATATTTGGAAAGGCAAAGACCGATTAGGGATAGTCAACATGGCTTTGTGCGTGGGAAATCAAGTCTCACAAACTTGATTGAGATTTTTGAAGAAGTAAAAAGAGGATTGATGAGGGCAGAGTTGTAGATGTGATCTTTATGGACTTCAGTAAGGTGTTCGACAAGGCTTGCCATGGGAGACTGGTGAGCAAGGTTAGATCTCATGGAATACAGGGAGAACTCGCCATTTGGATACAGAACTGACTCAAAGGTAGAAGACAGAGGAAGGTTGTTTTTCAGACTGGAGGCCTGTGACCAGTGGAGTACCACAAGGATCGGTGCTGGGTCCACTACTTTTCATCATTTATAGAAATGATTTGGATGTGAGCATAAGAGGTACAGTTAGTAAGTTTGCAGATGACACCAAAATTGAAAGTGTAGTGGACAACAAAGAAGGTTAGAATCTTTGAGGAGAAATTGAGGTCTGCAGATACTGGAGATCAGAGCTGAAAATGTGTTGCTGGAAAAGCGCAGCAGGTCAGGCAGCATCCAGGGAACAGGAAAATCGACGTTTCGGGCATAAGCCCTTCTTCAGGAATGAGGAAAGTTTGTCCAGCAGGCTAAGATAAAAGGTAGGGAGGAGGGACTTGGGGGAGGGGCATCGGAAATGCAATAGGTGGAAAGAGGTCAAGGTGAGGGTGATAGGTCAGACTGGGGTGGGAGTGGAGAGGTCAGGAAGAAGATTGCAGGTTAGGAAGGCGGTGCTGAGTTCGATGGATTTGACTGAGACAAAGTGGGGGGAGGGGAAACGAAGAAACTGGTGAAATCCGAGTTCATCCCTTGTGGTTGGAGGGTTCCTAGGCGGAAGATGAGGCGCTCTTCCTCCAACCGTCGTGTTGTTGTGGTCTGGCGATGGAGGAGTCCAAAGACCTGCATGTCCTTGGTGGAGTGGGAGGAAGAATTGAAGTGTTGAGCCACAGGGTGGTTGGGTTGGTTGGTCCAGGTGTCCCAGAGGTGTTCTCTGAAACGTTCCGCAAGTAGGCGGCCTGTCTCCCCAATATAGAGGAGGCCACATCGGGTGCAGAGGATGCAATAGATGATGTGTGTGGAGGTGCAGGTGAATCTGTGGCGGATATGGAAGTTTCCTTTGGGGCCTTGGAGGGAGGTGAGGGGGGACTGCATGCCTAACCCCGCCCCTTCGCCGATCTCCACGCTCAACCCCGCCCCCACGCCGATCTCCGTCCCTGCCCCCAGGCCTAACCCCGCCCCCACACCCAGCTCCAGCCCCACACCAGGTCCTAGCTCCCAGCCCTGCCATGTTTTCACCATCCCTCCAGACCTACCCCTCTCTGAGGATGAAAGATCAGTCCTCAGCAGAGGCCTCACCTTCATTCCCCTACGCTCTCGGATTAATGAGTTCAACACACGGCGTGACATCGAACAATTCTTCCGCCGCCTTCGCCTCCGCACCTACTTCTTTAACCAAGACTCTCGCCCACCCTCTGACGACCCCTTCTCCCGCCTCCAACACACCCCATCCACCTGGACACCCCGTGCTCACCTCCTACCTGCCCTCAACCTCTTCATAGCCAACTGCCGCCGCGATATTAACCGCCACCTGAACTCCCCCACCCCTCTCACCCACTCCAACCTATCACCCTCGGAACGCGCAGCCCTCCACTCCCTCCGTTCCAACCCCAACCTCACCATCAAACCAGCAGACAAGGGAGGCGCGGTAGTAGTTTGGCGCACCGACCTTTACACAGCTGAGGCCAAATGCCAGCTCGCAGATACCTCCTCCCACTGCCCCCTTGACCATGACCCCACCCCCCACCACCAAACCATCATCTCCCAGACCGTCCATAACCTCATCACCTCAGGGGACCTCCCATCCACCGCCTCCAACCTCATAGTCCCACAACCCCGCACCGCCCGTTTCTACCTCCTGCCCAAAATCCACAAACCTGACTGCCCCGGCCGACCCATTGTCTCAGCCTGCTCCTGCCCCACCGAACTCATCTCCGCATACCTCGACACGGTCCTGTCCCCCTTAGTCCAAGAACTCCCCACCTACGTTCGGGACACCACCCATGCCCTCCACCTCCTCCATGATTTTCGCTTCCCCGGTCCCCAACGCCTTATCTTCACCATGGACATCCAGTCCCTGTACACCTCCATCCCCCATCACGAAGGACTTAAAGCCCTCCGCTTCTTCCTTTCCCGCCGTACCAACCAGTACCCTTCCACTGACACCCTCCTTCGACTGACTGAACTGGTCCTCACCCTGAACAATTTCTCTTTCCAATCCTCCCACTTCCTCCAAACCAAAGGAGTAGCCATGGGCACCCGCATGGGCCCCAGCTATGCCTGCCTCTTTGTCGGATATGTGGAACAGTCCATCTTCCGCAACTACACTGGCCCCACCCCCCACCTTTTCCTGCGCTACATCGATGACTGTATCGGCGCCGCCTCGTGCTCCCACGAGGAGGTTGAACAGTTCATCCACTTCACCAACACCTTCCACCCCGACCTCAAATTCACCTGTACAGTCTCAGATTCCTCCCTCCCCTTCCTCGACCTTTCTATTTCTATCTCAGGCGACCGAATCAACACGGACATCTACTACAAACCGACCGACTCCCACAGCTACCTGGACTACACCACCTCCCACCCTGCCCCCTGTAAAAACGCCATCCCATTCTCCCAATTCCTTCGACTCCGCCGCATCTGCTCCCAGGAGGAGCAGTTCCAAAAACGCACAACCCAGATGGCCTCCTTCTTCAAGGACCGCAATTTCCCCCCCAATGTGGTCGACGATGCCCTCCACCGCATCTCTTCCACTTCCCGCTCCTCTGCCCTTGAGCCCCGCCCCTCCAACCGCCACCAGGACAGAACCCCACTGGTCCTCACCTACCACCCCACCAATCTCCATGTACAGCGCATCATCCGCCGTCATTTCCGCCACCTCCAAACGGACCCCACCACCAAGGATATATTTCCCTCCCCTCCCCTATCAGCATTCCGTAAAGACCACTCCTTCCGTGACTCCCTCGTCAGATCCACACCCCCCACCAACCCAACCTCCACTCCCGGCACCTTCCCCTGCAACCGCAGGAGGTGCAAGACTTGCGCCCACACCTCCCCCCTCACCTCCCTCCAAGGCCCCAAAGGAAACTTCCATATCCGCCACGGATTCACCTGCATCTCCACACACATCATCTATTGCATCCTCTGCACCCAATGTGGCCTCCTCTATATTGGGGAGACAGGCCGCCTACTTGCGGAGCGTTTCAGAGAACACCTCTGGGACACCCGGACCAACCAACCCAACCACCCTGTGGCTCAACACTTCAACTCCCCTCCCACTCCACCAAGGATATGCAGGTCTTTGGACTCCTCCATCGCCAGACCACAACAAAACGACGGTTGGAGGAAGAGCGCCTCATCTTCCGCCTAGGAACCCTCCAACCACAAGGGATGAACTCGGATTTCACCAGTTTCCTCGTTTCCCCTCCCCCCCACCTTGTCTCAGTCAAATCCATCGAACTCAGCACCGCCTTCCTAACCTGCAATCTTCTTCCTGACCTCTCCGCCCCCACCCCAGTCTGACCTATCACCCTCACCTTGACCTCTTTCCACCTATCGCATTTCCGACGCCCCTCCCCCAAGTCCCTCCTCCGTACCTTTTATCTTAGCCTGCTGGACAAACTTTCCTCATTCCTGAAGAAGGGCTTATGCCCGAAACGTCGATTCTCCTGTTCCCTGGATGCTGCCTGACATGCTGCGCTTTTCCAGCAACACATTTTCAACAAAGAAGGTTACTTCAGATTGCAACGGGATCTTGATCAGATGGGCCAATGGGCTGGGAAGTGGCTGATGGAGTTTAATTTAGATAAGTGTGAGGTGCTGCATTTTGGGAAAGCAAATCTCAGCAGGACTTATACACATAATGGTAAGGTCCTAGCGAGTGTTGCTGAACAAAGAGACCTTGGAGTGCAGGTTCATAGCTCCTTGAAAGTGAAGTCACAGGTAGATAGGATAGTGAAGAAGGCGTTTGGTATGCTTTCCTTTGTAGGTCAGAGTATTGAGTACAGGAATTGGGAGGTCATTTTGCAGCAATACAGGAAATTGGTTGGGCCACTGTTGGAATATTGCGTGCAATTCTGGTCTTCCTATTGGAAAGATGTTGTGAAACTTGAAAGGGTTCAGAAATGATTCACAAGGATGTTGCCAGGGTTGGAGGATTTGAGCTGCAGGGAGAGGCTGAACAGGCTGGGGCTGTTTTCCCTGGAGCGTCGGAGGCTGAGGGGTGACCTTATAGAGGTTTACAAAATCATGAGGGGTATGTAGGATAAATAGACAAAGTCTTTTCCCTGGGGTGGGGGAGTCCAGAACTAGAGGGCATAGGTTTAGGGTGAGAGGGGAAAGATATAAAAGAGACCTAAGGGGCAACCTTTTCACTTAGAGGATGGTACATGTATGGAATGAGCTGCCAGAGGATGTGGTGAGGCTGGTACAATTGCAACATTTAAGAGACATTTGGATGGGTATATGAATAGGAAGGGTTTGGAGGGATATGGGCCGGGTGCTGGCAGGTGGGACTTGATTGGGTTGGGATATTTGGTCGGCATGGACGGAAGGGTCTGTTTCAGTGCTGTACATCTGTATGACTCTACCTTGTCACCTTCAGTGATTAACTTTTTAACTTTGTTCTCTTTATTCTTCTGCTTGTACACAAGATTCTGTACCTGAATACTTTTATACCTAAGATGGCACTGTAAGTGGCAACTTGTAAACTCTTCACTGAACTCATGCGAGTACGTGATAATGAAGCTAATTCTAATTCATTCAAACTGATTTTACACATATAACATTCGTCCGCTCTTGCATCTCCTGTAGGATTGTATCTATTACTTTATATTTCATCTCCTTATGTGACCCTGATGTGCCCCCCCCCCGCAGGCTCCTCATACCCTCCATGTCCAGCCATGACCCTCCATCTACTCCCCTCCTCTGGGTGCATTATGCTCTCCCTGCCAAACTATGGTACTTCCATACCCATTCACTCACTGTCACAAGAACAGCAATCTTTATCTTGTGCAACAAGCACTGAATAATTGGCAGATTGAATAATTGACAAATAAATCAGAATTGATATCAACAATCAATAGTTGTTTGGCTATAAGCTAGGAATGCATATTGGGTAAATACCCTCTTGTTACTGTTGAGTTCATTGGTTCTGCGCAGAGTGTACAGTAACTGAATGAGTATGGAGGCATCATGGCTTGACCTGGAAGGTATGAAGGTCAGGTAGGAAAGTTGGATGGAAGGGGTTACCTTGATTTGGAGGGTATGAAGGGTAATGGGGTGTAGGTGGGGATAGGATTAATAGGATCTGGGGACTTTAAGAGCTAAGCGCTTGTTCTTTCTTTTATTGTAATTATTATGAAGAGGACAAAGGTGCAGAGCACGGTGGCACAGTGGTTAGCACTGCTGCCTCACAGCGCCAGCGACCCAGGTTCAATTCCCACCTCAGGCGACTGACTGTGTGGAGTTTGCACGTTCTCCCCGTGTCTGCGTGGGTTTCCTCCGGGTGCTCCGGTTTCCTCCTACAGTCCAAAGATGTGCAGGTCAGGTGAATTGGCCATGCTAAATTGGCCATAGTGTTAGGTAGGGGGTAAATGTAGGGGTATGGGTGGGTTGCGCTTCGGCGGGTCGGTGTGGACTTGTTGGGCCGAAGGGCCTGTTTCCACACTGTAAGTAATCTAATCTAATCTAATCTAATCTAAAAAAAGCACT